>NC_056524.1:220342831-220362403 GCF_019175285.1 Sceloporus undulatus
TTATATATGAATACTCACACACACATGCATATATATATAAATGCATACACACAAAAACATATAGGTATATATACACATATATATGTGTGTGTGTGTTTGCACACATGTATATATATATGCATATGAGTGTGTGTGTGTGTGTGTATATGGTAATTATAAAGTAACAACTTTTTTAATTCATGAAAAAACCCTCATCTGTAGTTCCAAACCCACTGTAGAAATAATACAGTTTGAGACCCCTTAACCTGCCCTGGCTCAGTACTAAGGAATTATGGGAACTGTTGTGTTTGTGAGACATTTATCCTCCTCTGCCAGAGAGTGCTGGTGCCATAATAAACTACCATTACCAGGATTCCCTAGCACTGAGTTATGGCAGTTAATATGGGGAGACGCAGAAGAGGATGTTTGAGCGATTAAGCGCCTTCATTGGTCCATTTGGGGGGAAAAACCGCCAAAAATACATCGATTCACAAACGGAAATGGAAATGATGCCAAAAGATAGATCGCTTCCAAATATTCCAGATTAACGTTACGTCATTCTGACGTACTATTGATTGACAGCTCCAAATAAGGTATGGAGGAGAAAAATCGATTTATTTAAACACCGATTTCATGCCAAGTAGGAACGCTTGCAGGTAAAAACTTCGATTTAAAAAACCAGATAGGAACGAAGAATAAAAGCGATTCGGAACGTGGGATAAGACCAGGGTTATTTTGAATCGGTTTTATTAAAAACGTTGTATTTTAAATCGTTTCAAATCTTAAGTGAGAACACCCCCTTAGAAAGTGTTTTAGGCACGGTGATCATTGTACCCAGCTCTCTAATAATGTACCTTTCTGTTCCTAGCTAAAGGCTGAGAATGAGAGGCTACTAGCTATCTTGTCATCTGACCAATGGAGAATGGCTGAGCAAAGCAAGCTGCAAATGGCATCACTCAATGCCCAGCTCAGGGAACAAGCAAAGATAATCAAAACTCAAGAAAAAACTGTAAGTCACGCATGAGCTCCTGTCTACAGTTCTGTGAGAAGCTCTCCAACTCCCTCTTGTGGCTGAACTTCAATGGAAAGTTGAGTGTTGTTTGTAAACTGTAGTAGGCAATACATAAAGCTTGGAATGTTACTTTTTAAAAGTAGTTAGTATTACTATTCCAGGGTCTCCAGTATTAGTTATTTTTATAGTTTTTTTTTTAATAAAGCTTTTCTTTCTTGTCATTCAAGAATAACAAAATAGTTACTTTTTAAAAAATCAGAATGCTATGAACCACCAGTCTGTGGTAATGAGGTCTCGTGTGCCCTGTAACTTTAAAGGTAACTGAAAGTAGCAACAGTCATACCATAAAAGATGTCTAGTTAGCTTTCATTATGTTATAATTATGTAATTTACTTATGCCTTACTTATTGCAAAAAGGATATAATTGCAAGAAATATTTTGTACAAGCTGCTTCATATGGCATCATAGATCACTTCTGCTCTAAGACATAAACTATACAATAAACAGATTCCCATAGAGCAAGTCTTGTTGGACTGTGCTGATTTCAGAATGGAAGTAGCAAATAGCATATTTCAATACTCTCGTTTTACTGTGAGAATATTCAAATATGCAGTTTGCTGTGATCCTTGTAATTAAGATAGTTTGGTGGGGAAAACATTTCATACTAATGTAGTGTTTACACCACAGCACCACTTTTCATATCCTAGCATAAAATATATAATTCATGTTTATGCCCTTTGTAAAACCACCATTTTAACGTTTCTCATTATTCTTGATTCTGTGGACACTCGTATCAAGTAACCAGTCATTAGACCTTATTAACAAAAGTTGATCTTTTAATAACTTATTTTGCCTTGCAGATTAAACACCTGTCTTCCAGCAAAGCCAGAGGTAATGGGCAATGTCTAGGATATATGGCTTTCCATAATTAACAATAGAGTGTTTTCCCCCTCCTGTGTCAAACTATCTTATCATAGGGACACTTTTAGGTAGATAGATAAGAAGGTTCTGCAATAGTCACATCTGTTGATTTAAAAAAAAAAAACCTCACATATTGGATGTAATTATCTTGCTCTTCTTCTAAGGCCCTTCTAAGTATTTCACCATGATCTCGATGGGGTGAAGCAGACAGCCCACCAGAGGCTGCTCCAGCTGCGATTGGACTGTGATTGAGTGAGGACTGCAGTGACTGCACAGCCTTCTTCTACTGCAGTCCCGTTAGCTGCCACAAGGAGCAGGATTTTTCCACTCCTTTTTTCGGTGGCTTTGGCCATCTTTGGCAGCCTCAGAGTGGTCTCTGGCCACTTTGGGGGAACGCGTCATGTAAATGCCACACCTTCAAAGCAGCTGGAAGCTTGCTTTTTTTTTTTTTTTTTTTTTTTTTTTGGCCCTTGCATTTCAGGCCAATGTCCATAGGATTAAAAATGAAATTGTGGCCTAGAAGTAAGAGATGACCTCATAGTTATTTGCTGTTATAGACAGTGACAGGTACAGACTACTTTCTAGAGCCTAAGGTTTCTTGCAACCCCAGTACAAACTGCATGTCAAGGATAAATGATTAATAGCAACTCCAAAGTTGTAAATCATCTGCTGTAAGCATGAGTTTCTACCATAAGTCTTTTCATTATGCTACTAAGAGGACAAAAGTCTTCAACTGCTTCCAGAGACTGAGCAGGCAACATACATTCTTATTTCTAGAATGAAAGCAGCTGCAATTGGTCTCCCACATTTTCAGCTTTGACTTTTATGGGTTTGATTATTCACAGATTTGATTAATGTTTTCTTTCAATATAAAAGTCAGCAAAGGAGGAGAGATGTGAAGGTAGCATTAAACAGTAAAAAATGTGCCATACTTTCAGTAGCACAGGTTTAAACTTAGGCACGAGACACACTGCCCAAAAGCAGTGTGGCAGCACCAAAACTGGGATTCCAGAGCACACGACAACCGCACGCTCCAGAACCTTAATCCATATGGGCATCGTCATAACGGTGGCATCCTTTCCACATGGGCACCGCCATGATGATGACAACGATGCACAATGCACCAAAAAAAAAAGAACCCAGAAGAACTGGGTTCTTTTTACTGTGGAGGGATGCCGCACAGTTGGCAGCTGCAGCATCCTTCCGCAGTTAAAACGGGTGAGTGCAGACCACCGTTTTGGGGCGGTCTGTACTGCCCCTTAGTAGCAAGTCTAGCTGAATTAAGGTATGGGAAGACTTCTAAAACCTTTCGCATCAGATCTTAAAATCAACTGAGGCCTGAAACAGATTGGCCAAAAGGACCATGGTGGACTGCACCAGCATGATTTGCACCGGGGCCACAGCAACTGCAGGCAACCAACCCTGATCTGGGCTGCTGCCACAGTCCTAAACTGAGCCACCAAAAAGGAGCTATTTTTACCACTCCTTTTTGGCTGGGTTCTTTTGCAAAGATGTTGGTCTAATGTCATTTCCCTCCACATTCAGGATGTTCGTCATCTAAATGCTATGTCCCAAATGTGACAGGAAACCACCCCATTTGGCCTGTCTGTTTCAGGCCTAAGTGTCATGCATGTAGGATGATTTATAGACACATTTAAATTTTCCACCCTCTTTTTAAAATGGGTTTCATTGGATGTAGACATAGTTGCAATTATTTCCCACTGAAATCATAATGTAAGTCAAGACCTTGATGCAGTACATACTGCCATAAAGCGGCATACCAGTGCCGATTCTAGGGTTAGGGACCGTGTGGCAACTGCATGGTCCCTAATCCAAGAACGTACAGGCGGCATAACAATAGCGGTTCCCTGTGCACATGGGTGCCACCATTGTTTCGTAGCACTGTGCAGCATCCGCACATTGCTGTGTGGCGCTTACATAACGAGTGCGCCAGTGGTGCACTCGTTACGCAGCCCCTGTGGCTTAAAAAGAACCCACTTTTCTTGGGTTCTTTTTTCCTCCACAGGGAAGCCACGCGGCTTGGTGGTTGCAGCTTCCCTCCAGAGGAAAAAAGGCTGCCTTTTCGGGCGGTCTGTCCCAGGCCTAAATTTGCACATTCATTTTGTGAAAATGTATAAGAGCTGTGAATTCCATCCACTATGGTGCACTTTCCCCTGAGATGTTGCTAATTCATTTCCAGAAATCCAAGAGGTGCCTAAGGCAGAAAAGCCAGAAGAGTCAACTGAAGAAGGTATCCCTCATCACTTGCCAATATTTTTCTTGTTTTGATTTTATACAACATAGTAGGACTATGGTTTGGATTTCGGTGAATTTCCAACTGACTTGTAATGGCTTCAGAAGATTTGGAAGACATCTGAATTGAACTGGGACCCTTCAAAATCCAATTCAGAATCCTCTAAATATTTACTGGTGATTTAGATTGAGAGAAACCTCTAAAGGGAGCTTAATAGTGCAGAAACAGGATTGGGGGGAATCCACCTAAGCCCTTCATATAAGAAAAATTCCTGAAAAGGGAAGAAAAGCATTTTTTTTTATAACTGATAATAATCACAGCAAATGATTTACCAGGCCTCTCCCATCTCAGTGCTTTGAGTGAGGGATGCTGGAGTGAAAATTGCAGGACATCAAGTGTTCAATGGGTTTTACTAACTTCCTCTCTGAAGAGCAAGAAGTTTGGATGGAACTGGGAAGGTATAGCATTGAGCACTTGCTTGGAAAATACTGGATGTTCAAGTCTTCCTGCAATTGGCACTGTGCAGTTTCTGTGACATGCTTGCTAATGGAGAAGAAAACAAGCTAAGAAACAAAAAGACTTAATTGTTTTCATACATTATAACCCCCTAGCTCCAGAACCTAGTCCTTTGAATTTTTATGCTTTCTGCCTAGTGATTCCCCATGATATTTTTATACAAATTGCCTTCTCCCCAAAATAGGGAGGGGAGATAAGAGGGGGGACTTCCACCCCCAGAGTAACACAGACAGTACAAAATGTAAAGATTTTGTTTCCTCGAGCTACCTGCTTACCTTAAATACCTCCTATAACCTCCCTTCCATGTTGGCCAATCAAAAAGTGGAGATGGCACTGCAAAGGTTTAGAAGAAGCAACTATCCTTGGAAATTTTATCCAGTTCTCCTAAAATGTTATCTAACTATGACAATCCTGAAGTGCAGATGCACTGTGTATCACTAAGCACAGTTAAAGCACTCCTGGAGCCACTGGTAGTGCAGTGGTTAAATGCCTGTACTGCAGCCACTCACTCAAAACCACAAGGTTGCAAGTTCAAGACCAGCAAAAGGGCCCAAGCTTGACTCAGGCTTGCATCCTTCTGAGGTAATTAAAATGAGTACCCAGATTGTTGGGGGCAAATTAGCTTACAGTTGTAAACCGCTTAGATGCTGCTTAGGCGGTATGAAGCGGTATATAAATGAAGTTTGTTTATTTGTTTAGAGTGCTGCCATGTCTTAGGCCATTATTTATGTTATATTATAATTTATTTCATTTGTTCGCTGTTTATTAAAAATCAATTAGATAATTATAATCTCTTGCTCAGTACAGGTTAAATAGAAAATTGTTTTATAGGCACTGTTCTTCCCTCAGTGGCTCCGGTTGTAACAGAACTCTCCCAATGCTGAACCTTTGTCAGTAATAAGGTGCAGTACCTGGATGACTATGAGTGAATTTGCCACTTCCCCTTAGAAATGGATCCACCACCACCCACATTTCAAATTCCTTGTTGCCTGAAATAAATGTTGAGACACCAACTTTGTCCTTAAATATGAAAATAATGTAATAAATTGTTTCTATTCCTGAATATTGCCCCCTCTCCCCATTTGGACAATTTCTTTCACTGTAGAACTCGAAAATACATGGGATAAAAAGAAGAGGGTTCTTGAAGCACTGAGGAGGGATCCAAATTTGCTGAAGCAGTTCCGACCAATTCTGGAAGAGACTCTTGAAGAAAAACTGGAGAACATGGGAGTGAAGCGAGTAAGTTCCATACGAGAAAGAATGCAGAGACAGAGGAAAAAGAGGGAGTGTGTGTGCACATTATTCCTTTTCAGCCATTTGAGCAGCTTTTGGCCCACAACACATAGGCCAAATAAAGCAGCTTCATGCTGCACTGGGAACATAGCCCAAGGCTGCCATGAACCCGTGCTCCAGTCCAAAGCACTGGAGCAAGATAGAGCAGTTTAAAATCGACTTGTGGGATGCAGCTTGAGACCACAGGCGGAGGCCTGGTTTGGGAGCAATTGCAGCTGGAGCAGCCTCAGGCCTTTCCTTTTGGCCCATCTGCTTCGCCTCTTTAATTCCTATTAATTTTATTCCTTGGAGGATTGTAATACTTTCTAATGAGGCTGGCAATAAAGACTCAAACATCATTGTAAATCTCTCCTAAAGTTCTTTGTTGTGTGTTGTTATTAACATCCTAAGAAGAACACTACTTTCTTCAACGTTAGGAAGTTTCATTTCCAGAACATGGCTTTTAGACAGGACCATGTCCCTCTCTCTTCTCTCCCCTCTCTCTGAAAATCAGGACTAGGGCTGGAAACCATATGTATAAAAAGGTCAAATAATGGGTTTTCTTTCTTTTATTATTAAAATAAAATACTTTTATCTATTTAAAGTAAATATAACATATTACAACATATTGCATGTACATTAGTATCAAATAATACAAATAAAATGCAAACAAAAACAAAATGTAAAATACAAGCAAAAAACAAACAGAATAAACAAGCAAACACAAAATAACTTCCATAACTCTTCCTATTGTTAATTTTTCAATACTTACTGCTCCCATTTATCTCATCTCATTGTTCATAACTCAACTCTCAATATTATAAATACATTTCTACATTTTATCTATACATCTCAGTCCAAGCCAATTGTAAACACATCGCCCCATTGGTTTTCTAAGTATGGGGCCGAACAGACAGCCTGGAAAAGCTGGCTTCTGGGTGGCTTGGGGGCATGATATTTTGATAGCGCAGAACCCCAAGGTGCTCAGAAGTTGCACTGGGCAAACACATGGGAGCAGCTTCCAGCCACACTGAAAGTGTGGCATTTTGACCATGCACGCCTCTGGAGCACCCAGAAGCCATCCTGAGGTTATGCCAGGGCCACCTAAAGACACCCAAAACCAGCCCCAAGAGGAGCAATCTTTTCCTCTCCTATTTGGGTTGCTGGTGAGGTGGATTAGGTCCATGGCATCTGTGGATGCTGAAGTCCCATTAAATATAATGACATAGCAAAATGGTGTCCCTTATAAAAAATGGAAAATCAAGGTTTGATATTTGAATTTTATATTTTTTTTTGAACATTTTCAAATCGTGTATGCTTCAATCTGTGTATAAAAAATCTGTGTATAAGAAAGGCTGACTGTATGTCCTCTTTTAAATCATAATTCTAAGTGTACTTAAATTTTTTTAGTAAATAATTCCCCCCATCATTATAACTGAATTGAGTGACCTATATCCTGAGCCCATTATACCATACAATCTTTTACAATTTCATTTTCCATGTCTATTTTTAGTAAAAGATTGTAAAATTTAGAGATTTGATAATCATTTTCAGCTTTTGTTATTTTGCCAAATTCTGGCTCTATGTCTCCAATTCCAGGGTTTTTTAAAAAATCAATCATAAATCTTTCTCATAGTTGACAATAAACCATCCACATCTATATCCTTCACTGTTTAGTTCTTCCTCAGACTTTATTTTCTTTTGATAACATATAGTCAACATTTATCTTGTAATTAACATATATATCTTAAACATATATGTTAAATGCACTGAGGGACTGAGGGAAAAAACAGAAGAACATTCCTATATGGACTACAGAGACAGCTACATAAATACCTACATAGCTTATAGTTCACAAATTAAACAGTCTTCAAGCCTGAATGAGTCCTCAAATTAAACAGTCTTCAAGCTTTCCTCATGGAAATAGTGGTACTGTAAAATCAAAAACAAAAGATGTCAAATAATGTTTCCCAGGGAGAGCAAACTGCAGAATCATCTTGAATTGCCTGAAGAACCAGTAACTTGAAATAATCAGGAAAATGTTGCACAGAAACTACCTAATCTCAACAGAGCTAGAATTTTGGATATACTCCTGGAAATTATTAGTAATTCATTTCCTAATAAGTTTATGTGTACACAACTGAAAAAGTCCACAAATAAACACACTTAACTCAATGAAGAAAATACTTACATTACATAGGATGTGTAAATAAAATGTGCATATTGGAAAGAATGCTGGACATACAGGAAATGTGAATATTGTACACAATTGTTCGTGCTTTTGAAAAGCTGTGCAAAATGTCACAAAACACATACATACACCCGAAAAATAAAAGGACAGGAAGAAAATATGTGTTGAGTTTGGAGAAATGCGAGAAAACTGAGACAGAGAGATTTTCAAATCCCCTGATCTACCACCTGGGGGATCAGCAAGATCAGTATGTGGCAGTTTGATTTACATTATTCTCTTCCCCACCCCTCTTGCAGGGTACAAAAGCCATCCCAGTTCAAACCTATACACATTTGAGAGATATGGTAAAAATACAGCGACAGCAAAAGGCCAAAAAATTTCCACATCTCCTTGATCTGAGAGACAAACTTGACAAAGAAGTAAAAAAGAGAATCAACTGGGGGCAGAAGGATGAAAGGGACACATCCCTACAATTCTCCATGGTCTCAGGTATCAGTATTTGTGATAATCTGTCTTTAGAACTTTGATTGCCAACTTTTGTATTTGTTTTCTTCTGTATTTATTTGCATGATGCCTTCCTGGTTTAGAATTAGAATTACAATGACTTTCAGTAGCCTAAATTGAACATTGCACTAGCAGGCAAAAAAGGAAGTTTTGTTTGTTTGTGTCTGTTGTGCCTCACCTTGGAGTCTTGGGCAAACTCAGTGGTGATAAATGAATATTTCAATAAATGAGTAAATATAAAAATATTGTTTTAAAGATAAAATATGAAAAAAGCTCTACTCTTTATATGACACAACCATTCTCTATCTCCCGCAACTGTCTGTCTTCTTTTCCTCCAGATGTTTCTAATATTTGCTTGCAGGTAAAAACCAAAGAAGCCCACATTCTCCTCCAATCCAGGTTTCATCTTCCAAGCCCAGTATGTTACAGGTTGAATTACACCCTTATGCCTCAGAGATGCCCAAGCCAGCTCCTCGGAGCAAAGTTAGCTCTATTGCTAGCACAATGGAAACTTCCAGATTGCCTTCTCCAAAACAAGCCCGCAGCAGCCCACCTTCTCCTCAGCACTCTGCTGTCCATCAGCCCAGGTGAGTTCTTTGCTAAACTTCTGACTTAAAATTATATCTCCCTGGTTTTAGGCAGAAATGTTCTTGGTTATACTGGGCAAAACATATTTTAGAATTTGAATTATTATTCTATATGTTCAGAAGAAGAAAAACACTGTCTTGCCTACTAAAGAAGAATGGCTGATAAAAATGAGAGAATTTGCACAACCTGACAAATTGTCTGATTTGATTAAAGAAAATTGATAGTGGGGCTTTTGAAAGTATGGAAACTTCTGACTTTTTGAGAAAATACAAAGGTGACTTGACAACTTTGAGTTTTGAGTATTAGTATGAGATACTTAAATAGATGAAGTGTAATATTTAGTTTACATTGGGAGAATGAGAAATGTAGACTAGACTATACAACTGGGGAAAAGATAGTTGGAAGTCCATTTATTTCTTTATTGCTTTTTTGTTTTGTTTTTTGTTTTGTTTTTCCTAGTATTTTAATAGCAGTAATAGCAGCAGAAACAGTTTATTCCTTATATGCCTATTCTTTTTTCTTTTCTTTTTTCTTCTTGCCTTTTTGTCTTTGCATTTTGTCTTGTGGTAGTTAATTTTGTTCTGTTTTTCTATGATTTAAAAAAATATATATGAAATGCTAATATTTTTTTAAAAAATATTTCTTAAGCCATTTTGAGTTTATTTTATAAAGAAAAGATATTTTAAATAAATAAACAAATCGCCCCCTTCCACTGACCTAAAAATAAACAATTCCTTCAGACTTTTACAGGATTTTCAAAGTTCTGATCTTTCAACAAATCCTTCAAAACTGTGTTAATCATGAGTTCATCACACCATGTAATAGCACAGTTGAGAACATTTTATTCTTCCATTTCTCCTAATTATGTGTCTCTTCCCCAGCACTTCACCTTTCAGCTCTGAAGAAGAGGAATCTGAGGAAGAACCAAGCTTTACCTCTCCAAAGTTCACACCACGCAAGACAGAACAAGAACTTCCCAGGGTTGCTCAGCAGGAGGAGAGTGAGTGGGATTCCTCTGATTCAGAGTCTCCTGAGGGGAAAGATAATACAGGAAGGGTTTTTTCAACTGCAGCACCCACTCGCTCAGGTAAAAAAACAACAAGCAAGATAACTTAAAACAACTGTCAATGGAACTTTCAACAAGCTCAGGTGCAGATCCAATCACATATCACTAGATTGTTTTTTAAGTCTTTTGTCTAGTCAGATTTAGTGTATCCTGGCAAAGGAAAAGCTTGCTGTGCTGAACTAACATTAGAAGAATGGCGAAAAATAGACAATGGCATACAGTGAAATTTTGAAGATAAGTGGTTACCTTGTTTGGGTGTTCATGGCCAGCAGGTCCCAGAAAGGTGCAGCATCTGCAGATAGTTTCTAAACTTTAAATATTTCCATTAACTCAGGGCACACATCTACTTCTGTGGTGCATGAGGTTCTGTTGACTAGAGCTATTTCCTTTCCTCTTAGAGCAGTGGTAGGGAACTGCCTGGGGGGAAGGGGCCAATTTGTAGAACAATAGAATCAGACTCCCCAGACTCCTCACAGATTGCACCCCCAGCAAGCCCAAATACATTTTCCTTTGTATTTGTTTCCTGTCACCATTTTGAAGAGAGTATGTAGAGGAAAGTGGAGGTATCTAAAGGTAATACAGGGTTCTGGGTGATTGTGGGCATGGAATGTGGGTATTTTCATATGTTTTGCTGAACTCGGGGTGGGTCGCACGGATTTAGAACAAAAAAAAATGCCTGAAAATCAGATCATGTTTTCAAATCAAAATGGGAGACTGGAGGGCTTTTTGAGACTGAAGGTGGGGCTTCATTATCCACAAAGGTGGAACAGAGCTGCGCCTTGGTGCTATCCAGCTTCTGTTGTGAAATCAGGGAAATGGTCTTGCAGTAAGAGATACCTCCTTGCACAGTGCCCACAGAGATACCTCCTTGCACAGTGCCCACAAAAGTACTTATGCTGGCATATCCAGGGGTCACACCAGTGTATGCCATTAAGAAGATGCTAGTCTAATTATTCTAATGTGTATTTAAATGTGTGCTTTGATGTTTTTAATGAGTCAAAATTGTGCCATGTAGGGGTAGCCAGTGAATCCACCACTGCAGTGTGTTGAATTCTCTCTTGAATTTACCTTTGCTCCTCCCACAGTGGCTTCAAACTGAACAGGAGCTCTGTTAGGGCTGTGTCGTGCCACCTTTTGTACACTAGATCAGGACTGCAGCAACCACACGCCACAGCCCCGACCCATGATTTGTTAGCTCCAAAATAAGTGGCAGAAAGCTGCTCCTTTTGGAGCCAGCAAAAAGCTGTTGTGGCCCTGTTTCTTTGGTGAAGTGTGTCTAAATACTGTGCAGCAAAAATGGCATGATGCTGCCTGCCATATGATTGAGCAGGCAGTGTGATGGTGGCATCAGGGTGGAGTCAGGGCATGCGGTGTGCTGTTGCCACAAACGCAGTCGGGCCTTATGCCAGCTCTTTATTCCACAAGCAACCTAGTTAAATAATGACAATTTTGCATGAAAACCATTTTTTGTGTGTAGATGTTTCACATGATACCGTTGTTGTTTTTTAAAACAACATTATATGCCATTCCATTCAAGGGCAGCTGTAGTATGCCAGTAATCTATATTCTCTGGGGATACACCACTTGTATGCTAACACTGCCATTGTGCATGAATGTTCTGTCACACTGTGCAGGACTAGTCATGTGTTAGATGCTTATTGCCATATATTTCACTGCACAAACACTTAGATTAAACACTGACATGACTTTCTAGCTTTGGTTATTCTGATAGTTTCCACTAAAACTGTTGGGAATGTTAAATAAGAAATGAACCTGCTCCAAAATCATAATGAACAATATTGCCATTAACTGTCATGTTTACAATCTGATCCTACCTGTTTCCATGATTGATGTAGAAACCCTGGTGCAGTCAATGGCTAAAAATCTGGAGAGGAAACTGAGTGCTCCTGCACAAAAGCCTCCAGGTGGAGTGAAGCTCTTTTCCATACCAACCAAAGAAGCTCATACATCCAGCCATGCCACTAAAATACTTCAGGTACTGTGGAACATGCATTAAGAACAATAGAGTGCAGTATTGTTTATTTGTTTTGTGATTGTTTGTTTGTTTTTGTTCTAAGGCCAACCCTAAAACACAACACTGGAGTTATTGTTCCAGTACCTTTTACAATTGTCACAGTCCTATACATGTTTACTCAAAAGCAGGTCTCATTTTGTTTGGGGAATGTACTCCCTAACAAACGTGTTTGTGGTCATAGCTTATGACAGAGATGGAGAAGAGATCTAATTCCTCCCTCTTCCTATGGGTGCTGCTCTCCTCTCTTCCAGGAATACCAGAAACTATGCAACGCCACTCTCAGCCATCATTTCTCTTTTCATTGTTGTGCCAGTTTCAATCTTTTCCAGTTTTATCAGTATGGTGGGAACCTTTGGGAAGGAAGGAGGGTGAAACCACCATGTTTATCTACAATTTCGGGCCATTTGGAGTAATTTTCAAATGAAATTTCACCACCAAAAATAGCCTGATTTTTTTTAAAAAAATTAAGAGGTCATATGGGTTTGTGGAGCTCTGTGGCAGTCTTGGAGGCCACAGATGTAGTTAAATTATGGCCCAGTACATTCTGCCAAGAAGCAGCGTCCAGGCAGCGATTCTAGGGTTAGGGACCACACACAAACTGCACGGTCCTTAAACCTAGTACATCACAGCATCATCGTAATGGCGGCCTCCCATCCATATGGGGGCCGCCATCATGACGTAAGCAACATGCAGCATATAGATGTCGCTGCACATTCCTTACATCACGAGTGCACCAATGGCACACTCGTGACATCCGAAGAAGAACCCGATTGTTCTGGGTTCTTTTTGGGGTGGAGGGACACTGCACAGTTTGGCTGCTGCAACATCCCTCCAGAGGAAAATTTCTCAAGCATTGCTGAGTGCAGTCT
Source organism: Sceloporus undulatus (assembly GCF_019175285.1). NCBI lineage: Eukaryota > Metazoa > Chordata > Lepidosauria > Squamata > Phrynosomatidae > Sceloporus > Sceloporus undulatus. The sequence goes on from NC_056524.1 coordinate 220,356,039, forward strand.
GTCTTTGTTTGCCATTTGTATTTTGCTCTCTTATCTGTTTTCTCTTCTTCCCCTCTGTAGTTTGCTGCCGAAGATGAAAGTGATTTAGAGATTTCATCTATAGAAGAAGTCACCCCACATCTGAATACTGAAATCAAGAAACAGCAAGGTGTAAGGGTTAGTGGGGACTCATCTGGGTCTCAGGGCACCAACATCTGGAGTTCCAGCAGTACAAGGTCTGGTGCCTGGTGATTCTTTCTTTTAGCTGACAAGCCAAAAATAATCCGAATCCCACAAATGAAAGAAAAGGATTCAGATTTTATAGAGAAAAATAATGAGAGTATATTCATGTTTATAGATTCAATATATACGTTGAATTATTCTCTGGAATTGCTCATCCTTTGCAGTCACTCATGTGATGAGTCTCATGAAAACAAGATGAATTTACTATTTTCCTGAAGCCATCTTCCTAAAAGCCATCTTCCTTGAAACTGTGTAAAAGTAGCTATAGATTTGTAGGGTACAGTCATACCAGTCTCCAGCTTTGTGATCTTGTTTGTGGGCTGTGAAGGCCCTCCTTCATGTGATGGTTTAGAAGAAGGGATTTGAAGATCAGCTATGATCTCCAGAACCATTCCAAAGAATCACTGATGTTGCACCAAACTAGACAAGATGCTGGGAATATATGGTGATATATATGGGGAAACCCGCATTTTCCCAACTAATCAAACAACAGTTTTGAAGGAGAGGCCGTTTAGCTTTGGATGATGTCACTCAGTTCTCCTATCATCATGATCTTGTTCAGATTGTAAAAGAAATAGAGATCCAATCATGGTTCTTCAGTATCATCTTAGGTTTGTGTCCATGGCCATTTCCCCTTAGGGTGGGGGGACCAGGGGTTAGAACTGCCTGTGGGACTTCTGTAAGGAGCTTTTCTCCAAGAAGAGATGCAGAAGACACTAAGTAGTTTATATCCTCTTGATAGCTCTTCCCCTTTCCTGGCCCCCTGCAGGTTTTAATGCATATCTTCCCTCACTTTTCCTAACTGCTGATAATACCAGTGACAGTGAAGCCTTCTGGCAATCAGTGGAGTGTTCCTGTAGCATCATTTGGAAGCTTCCAAGGCTTGATGCTGCCTCATATACTGGCGTCTGAGGATGAAGGAAAACAGTGTGGAGTTGAGTCAAAGGCCAATGAGTAGTGTAGTGGTTTGGGGGAGTATGGGCAAAGTAGCCTTGGAGGCAGATAACTGAGCCTGCTCTACTGTGATGGTGGTTCTTCCTTGTCCCCAATTGAGCCATGTATCTCCATGGGTCAAACTCCTCTATCTCTTTTGAGGTTTTTGGAGGGTCATGGCCAGGCTGGAGCCAGTAATTTTGACCCAGTTGTGTTCACGTTTAGAAAACAAGGAATATTTGAATAAAAGATTGCTGAATACAAGTGACCACTTGGTGGCACCACAACTCAAGAAACAAAGGACATATTTCTTGAGACATTGCAAATGGAACTTGTTAGCAGAGAAGGATTTTTCAAGACAGAATTTATTCAGGGGTGGAGTAATCAAAACTTCTAAACTGAATTGCACAAGTACAAAATGACTGTGTGGTTAAAAATGTCTGAAAAAATAAACTATCTTTAAAATATTACTGAGGACAATGGTACAGAAATTTTCTTAGTTCCCAATTTCCTAGCATTCCTTTAATCTTATATGCTGATTTTACAACTGTGCACACTGCACATTGTCAGCAAGCCTGTATATCTCAAGAACTTGAAGGAAGGTGCTAATGAAGTCCAGAGATCAGCCTTTTAATCTGTGGCAGCTGCTAGCTACAGTGCCAATGGGATAGGAAATCTATCTGAATTTTAGCCTGAATTTTTAAAAAGGGTGTCCAAGTTGCTGAACCTATTTTGAGTATAGGGTTTAGCACCTTTAAATTTGTGGCTGAAATCTCACAAAATTGCAGATCCACAATAGAACATTGGCCTTTATTGACTAACGAAAATGCCGAAAATAAATCATGCAAGTTCTTGAAGTATCACTGGCTTTTTCATCAGGCAAAAATGTTTAAAATCATACAGGAGGGGGAAAGTGATGATGTTAGAATAGCAGGCCTTCATTTTGTCTCAGATGTTTTTTCTGTTTTAAGTTAAGATGGTCTGGAGGGATATCAATGCAAGCAGAGGTCACTGTCCTTTTTGGCCATGTGGGGACTGGGGACAGAAGGCAATAAAAGACACCGGCTAAAATCCAATGCAGTTTTGCAGACCCACTGACACTGGAGCCATCAATCCACACTGCTTTAAATATAATTTGGAGCACTACAAATGATTAGTATTATTTCATCTTGTCTAAAACTGCACAAATGCTGTTTCCTTAACTTTGACAGGAAGCTGAATGTTTCAGTATACACATGCTTACTATTTCCCTCAGTTCTTCCATGTGCAAAAAGTGGGAGTACCACTCCAGAATGATGTTGGAATTTTTCAGCCATGAAGTTGTCACTCCCTGTTGAAGTCAGGTTTTATAAAATATTCAGACCACAGAGCATCAGCTTTCATTGGTGGGATTTTCTAATTATAAGGGGGAAAGAGGTATATTTTAAATGACCTGTTTCTACTATAACATTTGCTATCTGATGTAATTCTTGTTTGAGGGATTATTTGATCTTAAAATGATTTTAGTGGATATGAAAAATCCTAAAACTACATGTAAGACAGAACACATTATGAAATGTAATGTGGATTCAGCACTTTTCACAGTGAAATAGTATTTGGATGAAGACCTGTTCTTGCTATTCTTGTTAATACAGATTGTATATACAATGCTGCATAAAGCCATTCTAATTTATCTTTGTAAATCTATGCGGCTGTAGAAAATTTATATTTGTATGAAAGATTAAAACTATATTTGTAGTGTAATCTCTTTACCTAACATAGTATTTGTCATACTATAAATAAAATGAGGGACCAGACCATAAAGTAGTAGTAGTCCTGTCCCAATCTTATAAATATCAGTTTTTATTCCCTTTATTCAAATTCTCTTACCATCTGCTATCAGTCTAAACACTGACCTAGACTGGAATCTCTCTGTCAATCTTGCTTTCCTGCACCGTTGGTGGTTGTGTAGTGAATTTTGCCATACATTTTCTTGGTTCCTCCAGTAATACTGGCACCAATTAGCAACAGAGAAACGTGCTGCACAAAGTCTAAGCCATCCTTACATAATTTCAGTTATAGCTTCTGAAATTAAAATGGATGGGGTTTTTTTTGCTGTAAAGAAGCGACACAAAATTCAAATTTTTCATGAATGTCATTGAATCTAAGAACAGAGACAACCAACAACAAGATAAAAGAAGACATATGAATGTTTTTGATTATTACAGTGCCTAAAGATTAGAACGTTATTCCTTCCATTGCTTAAAAGTTAAAAGAAATGTGGCTTTTTTTACACTAGATAAAACAAGAGGCAGTTTTTTTTAAAAACAAACAAACAATTTCAAATATTTATGCCGTGTGTGTTGAACAAGAATTGGCTAACAGGGGAAAAGTTTATTTTTCCCATTCATTTTCATATTTAAAACCTCATTACTTTTGTTATTCATTCAGAAAAATCACATCTGTTTTATAAATAATTCATCCCAAGCGCATCTGTTTAGTTACTCAGATTTGTGTTGCTTTTGTTCTTTTATTTTAAACAAGGAGTGGGGATGTCTCTGTTTGCAGTGACAACAACATAGTTTCTTATTGTTATTGTCATGGGGCCAGCAGCTTTCCCCCTCCCCAAATGTCCCATAACATTACAACATACAGGACATATCCTAGTCAATAAAGTGGAGACACTCAGGGGTCAAGAGAATTTCTGCCGCCACAAGAATAAGATAAACCTGTGTATGTGATTATGAATGATTGTGAGTAATTTCAAAAGTATCCATTTCAGAATGAAAGTGCCGTGAAAGGACTTGCCCCCTTCACATAAATATTTCCTTTCTTCCAAAATGAATATTCTTGGGCAGGAACATCTCAGCCCCCATGAATTCAGATCTGACACCTGATACCAGCAAATGAGCACTTTTGACTTTATAGAGACAAGCCCATGTCTCTATGGCAAGGATGATCAATTGTGAACCTGAAAGCTAGGACCTGATTTCCCCCTCAGAATCTCTTGCAGGCTACACTCCCCAGAAGCCTAAATATCTCGATTTTCCTCTGCAGTCTTTCTCAAAATGGCAACAGTGCAATGTTGCCACTTTGAAAAGAACTGCAGAGAAAAACAGATATTTGTGGGTTAATATTGGGTTCTGGGGACTTGGGGGTGAGGTAGATATGTTTGCATGTATTTATTCTCTTGGGGGCTTTGGGCAAAACTTTCCAAAACCATGCAAATTCTTTTTTGTCCACCTCTCTTCTATGGTTCCATAGAGATAGACCCTTCTGATGCAGAAAGGGCAGGGCAGGGGGGAAGGAACTGCTTCTATGTCAGTTGCTTCTGAAAACAGGCATGAGGGTAGCCATGGTGAATCGGTGTAGAATTAACCAAATAATATGACAAGAAGAGGGAAGCCAAAGCATTTTTCCGAAGCTGGGCAAATGGCAAAATGTGTTCAGTAGCAGCAGCATTTGCCACCATGCCTACTAAGTGACTGCTTCCTGGGTGGCTAAAGTGCATATGATATGTGAAGAAGTTTTTCAAGACTTGGACTGCTCCTGCGGCTTGTGAAAGACTCACCAACAGCCCGTGGGAGTTCCCACCATCACCACAATCCATCTCTGCCACTACTACCAGGTGTTGTAGGCCTTGTTTCAAATGGAACAATTTATGATCCCACCAACTCTCCACCCAGTCCCATCCTGTCACACCTTTTTGGTATACCATTGTTGCAGAAACCCAACACACATACAACAGTCTTTGCTCTGAAGCTTGGAGTCCTGACATCACCTAGGAATGGGTAGGCATAGGTGTCCCAACCTTAAAGCCATCTTCCAAACAAAAATCAAGCTTTTTCCTTCTCCTGTGCTTTTACCTTGAGATTTACCTCCCTTCCTGGAGACCCCGAGAAACAAAGCAATTCCCTGAATGTCCAGCTGGTGTCCTGAACCTTAACAACCTTTTTTGAAAATGTTTACCAGCTTTTTTAAAAAGAAAAGAAAGAACTGGGTTTTAACCCACTAAGGAAATGCACAGAATTAAAGGGAAAAGTATGTCTTAATAATTCACTTGTGACAATGGTGTAACCGCCATGAAAATATACTCCTCCTTAATATTTTATTCTTGCTGACAAACAGGTCTTGCTTAGTATAATGCTAAACCAGCAGGGTGGAGCATGTACATGAACGGTGAATTGCTATCTCTAGTGTGCAGAGGCTACGGTCACAACAGCAGGAGTGCTGTGCTAAATATGCAGTTAATTATGGGAGAACATGTCATGGAGAAGAGCAAGATGAATTAAATGTGAATCTGATCAAGACCAAGGTCATGTTTAATTACCATTCTATATGAAATCACATTAGAATAAGGAGCACTAGTAGAAATTGTGTGTTAATTAATATTATTATCTAGGAAAAAGTGCAACCCAGTCTAGAGCTTGTATGGTTGAAAGAGAATGGGATTTGGACAGAGAACAATCTCAGGATGAATATCATTTCCTACAATTCAAAACTGTAAGACTAATACATCCAGTTTATGACTGGTATAATTTTGTGCAAATCCCTATAACATGTGAGAAGATGGCATGGGTAATGTTTCAGCAAGCACACAAATATACTTGCCAGTTGGGCCTATTTATGAAATGAAAAGCAGGAATCTTACTGGTTCTTATGCATGTATGCTCCAGTACAAAAGCAGCTGGACATTTTTTTTGTCCATTGTAAAATGTATGAATTCTGGTTATGCAATTCAAGCTTGTGGATGAAGAGTTGTTTATTCAGTGCCACTGCACATTCAGATTCTCATTGTGCATGGATGTGCACTGCACATGGAGATACACATTATAGCTGGAATCCCATCCAGCAGTTACAGTATCATAAGTTGGATTTAAAATACAACTGCTGGATTCACATTTACATTAATCAACAATGTAATATGACCTCAAACACATACCTTTGCAGCCTGATAGCATCCTGACCAGGGGTAGGCAACCTTTTTTAGCCAGGGGCCGGGTTGGTGTTCCTCAGACAACTGGGGGGCCGAAGCCGGGGGGTGGAGCTTCCACCCCCCAGGGGCGGGACCGTGTGCCAGGGGCGGAGCTTCCATCCCCTAGAGGCGGAACTTCCACCCCAGGGGCGGAGCTTCCACCCCCAGGGGCCAGGCCACCTCCTCTTTGCCGGCCCCTGACGGGGCACCAGGCCCTGTCAGAGGCCGGGAAAGAGCCAGCGGGGACCGCCAGCGC
>NC_056524.1:220384273-220482515 GCF_019175285.1 Sceloporus undulatus
GCATGAGGGCCTCCCTATCTTTGCTGGCCCCTGACGCCAGGGGCCCATGCGCCGCCGTTGGAGCCCCCTGAGGGCCCCTGCAACAGCACTACTGGCCTCCCAGGGGCTACCGTACCAACTGCTGGAGCCCTCCTGGAGGACCCCAAGCGAAGGCAACAGGCCTCTGGGAGGCCGCTGCATCGCAGGAGCCCTCCTGGAGGGCCAAAGGGACAGCAACTGGCCTCCCAGGGGCCCCGCTGCTGCCGCCGGAGCCCTCCTGGAGGACCCCAGGAATGGCAAACTGGCCTCTCAGGGGCCCGCTGCTGCTGCGGAGCCCTCCTGGAGGACCCCAGCGAAGGCAACGGGCCTCTGGAGGCCCGCTACCGTCGCAGGAGGACTCTGGAGGGCCAAGGACAGCAACTGGCCTCCCAGGGGCTCGCTGCTGCCGCCCGGAGCCATTCTGGAGGGCCCCAGCGACAGCAACGAGCCTCCCAAGGGCCCGCGGCACCGTCGGAGCCCTCCTGGAGGACCCCAGCGAAGGCAATGGGCCTCTGGGAGGCCCGCTGCCATCGCAGCGAGCCCTCCTGGAGGGACCCCAGCGAAGGCAACGGGCCTCTGGGAGGGCCGCTGCGTCGCAGGAGCCCTCCTGGAGGGCCCCAGCGATGGCAACGGGCCTCCCAGGGGCCTGCTGCCACTGTCGGAGCCCTCCTGGGAGGACCCCAGCGAAGGCAAGGGCCTCTGGGAGGCCCACTGCCATCGCAGGAGCCCTCCTGGAGGGCCCAAGGGACAGCAACTGGCCTCCCAGGGGTCCGCTGCGCGCCGCCGAGCCCTCCTGGAGGGCCCCAGCGATGGCAACGGGCCTCCAGGGGCCCGTTGCGGCTGCTGGAGCCCAGTTCAGGGCTCTCGGAGGTCGCAGCGGGCCTCCCAGGGGCCCGTTGCGGCTGCTGGAGCCCCTTCAGGGCTCCGGAGGTCGCAGTGGGCCTCCCAGGGGCCCGGTGCGGCTGCTGGAGCCCCGTTTAGTCAGGGCTCCGGAGGCCGCAGCGGGCCTCTGAATGGGCGCCGCCATTTTGCATTAAAATGGCAGTGAAATCTCGCGCGACCTTTTGGTCACGTGAGACTTCGCCGCCATTTGTGAAGGACAAAATGGCGGCCGAAGCTGCAGAAATCACGGGCGATTTCGGCGGCGAGGGACTGGGGCCGGAAAGGTGCCTGCGGGCCGCATCCAGCCCGCGCAGGCTGGAGGTTGTCGACCCCTGATCCTGACCAATGTGTTTTCTTTATGCGCTGGAGATTGAGGCACTGGGACATGATATCAAGAGTGCACTTCCATTTTGGGTGTCTTGGAACAAGCAGGACCCGGAGGCGTCTCTCCAGCTACCGTTTTCAGTGTGCCCTGCAACTGAGAGTGGTGCAGTCATCATTCCATTTTTTTACCTACAGTTCCTCAAAATGCTTCACTGAGGTGCTGCTGAACTTAAGAGGTACAGTAGGTTTTGAGTGGGGATAGTATCAGCAGAAGCAACTTTGATGACAGAGCTCTGTCATAGCTACAGTGCTGATGCAGGATCTCTAGTGATGTTTCACATATAAATGTCATTTTATGCCATGAGATAGAGTTACAATTTTCAGGTAAAAAACCAAATATGGCCGAGTTTCTTAAAACTAGTTATGATGCTAAAGCCAAAGCTAAAACCGCAGGTTTGGTGGTCAAAGTCAATGCATGGAATGAGCTATTGCAGAGATGCTCATTTTTAGCACATATTTCATGAATTTGTATTTGAAATACACTCTTCAGAAAACTGTTTTCTTCAAAAAAAAATGAGTCCCAGATCATTATTTACATCGATGGACAAATAGTCCAAAAGTTCAATGAAATTTAATGCCTAATAAATGATTTTCAGGTAGGAGTCTGAATACAAATATTGAGATACATTTTAGAAGAATTTCAAAATGCTAAACTGTTTTGTATATAGAAAGATGTGTCCAATTTAGTCATCCATTTCTATCATATATATTACTCTTTTCTAAGTCAGACAAAGAAATGGTGTAACAAACTGACTAGACTTGAAAATATATTTCTCCATCATAGCTTTCTTGTGCATCTTGTATTGTAAGGATGAAAACAAGAGATTATTTAAACTCAGCCACATGGTGGTGCTTTTTAACTATTCTGATGCACAATGAACCATTTAGAACATTCATCTATATGTTACTTAATTTCTGTATCGGGGAAATAAAATAAACAGATACAGTTTGGCCTTCCATACCATGGATTCAGCCATCCATGGCTTGAAAATATTTTAAAATTTGTAAAATCCAAATAGGAAATCTTGAATTTGCCAAATATATAAGGGGCACCATTTTAACTATGCCAATCTATTAATGGGATGTGAGTATCTATCGTTTTTTGATACCATGGGGTTTCTTGAACCAAACTCAGTGGATACAAGTGCCCACTGTATTTGGCCATTTCCAGTATCATTCCAACATTACTACAGTGGTCAAAAACATGAGTGCTTCCCAATAAATAAGGAGGAGGTATATTAGTAAGTTAAGTGGTGTTTATGACATTCCATAAGACATGCAGTTATGCAGCAGAGCTTGAAATAGAATAAAGGAGCTGCTTTATTAAATGATTAATAATCATATGGAAATATCAGCACAATTCACAAGTTCATTCTTTGAGTATAATACCTGTTCCATAAAGTTATACAGATTGTTTTCATGTCTGAATTAATTTTTATATGGGGTATATGCTTTTGATAGTAAAATGTGAAGTCCATATTTTCCTGCAAACCGTATTTTCTGTGCTTGAACCTCTCTGTGAGTCTACTTAGCATTTTATAAAGCTCACTTTGACAGGTTTGTTTAATTTCATTAGTAATTATTTAGCACATTTTTTTATACATATGACATTTTCAACATTACAGCTCATGTAAGATAATAAGAATGTATTTGTTATGGTTGCTGCTTCAAGTCATTGCCAATTTATGGCAAATCAACATGGAATTTTCAAAATTTGATGTGGTCTTTCACCATTCTTTAAGAGAGAATTCTTTAGTTGCAAAGATAATGGGTGAACATACAGTTTTTGTAACAGTTCTTCTTTTTTCCCCAGACCCTTGAGCTCCCCCATTCTATAGGCTATTTGCTAGGACAACACTGATCCAAAACGCATTGTAGAAATAATCCAGTTAGAGACCACTATTAACTATCCTGGCTCAATGTTAGAGAATTCTGGAAACGGGGAGCTCTAGAGCCACAATAAACTACAATTCCCAGAATTCCCTAGCATGAGCCAGGACAGTTAAAGCAATCTCAAACGGATTATATCGGTAGTGTGTTCGACCACTAATTCATTCAGCATCATGTCACAAGGGAACTTTGTTTAGGTATTGCTAACCTAACAGCTGTAAGCAGCATAAACATGAGGGTCTGCCTTTCAGATTTTCATTCCCTCCAAAGACAGATATTTAAAAAAACCACAAGCTTTTCTATAAATAGTCTGGTATGTTGTAACTTCATCCTAAAATGCGGGTATTTCATTGCTGCATATGAACTTGCATCAGGAAACAAGGCCACAGTGTAGAAGGTCCATCATCATAAATACATTTCCCAATGCCACCCTGAAAAGCTACATTAACAGCCAGGTAGTCCTTCCAACAGATGGAATTTATGAGGCCCTGGGCAGTGGAATAATGAATGACTTCTCCAGCCTTTCCCAGCAGTGAGGCATTTTTGCAACAGTCAGCTGCAAGCCCGGTGAGGTCCTCCAGCCCCATTGTCAGGAAAGGACTGGTCCATGACATCCACCCAATGCCCGGCTTCCCACACCTTAGGACATTATCACATGAAACTATTAAGCCATAATTAAAGTTGAAGAAAGCATCTTTGAAAATACTTATTGTACAATGTTGTCTCAGTCTCATGTGCGTGTGAGAGGTGTTAAAGCATCCTTTGTCACTGAAAGCTCAATTAGCACCATTGCACTGTTTCCCCATTACTCCACAGTGCAAAATGTCCCTTCCATGGCATTTCCAATATTGGCAGTCAGTGTTTCCTCTTCTCTTTCCCTCTTCCCATCACAATTCCCAAGCAGTCTGTTTTTCTCCTCCCCCCCCCCCATTTCTTTTTTAAAAAAAATTAATTGCATTAACATAACTCCAGAACTGCATTAAAAATTAAAATAAGAAATGAAGGCCATGCTTGGGAGGGAGTAGGCAGGAAGGCAGGGTTACGTAGGAGTTTGTGAGTGAGCAAGAGATACTGTAAGTGGCAAAAACAGCACCTTCACACTGGTGTGGACAGTGTCATTAATTGAAATCTTCGAAACCGTATGTTCCTTGTATTTTTTTATTTTATTTTTACGCAGTGATTGCAGTGAGACCAAGGCTAATGTGTTAATTTCATGAGAAATGTCCTGTTGGAGAGTCCTACAAGCTGGTAGGGTAGGTTGGTGGTCATATTTTGTTGTTAGATGTGTGCAACAATCCATAAAAGAAAATATGTAAAGTTATATTGTTGTAAGTTGGCTATATGACATTAAATTAGCAAACAGGATGCTAGTTTTAATCTGAAACAAACACATACAAACATTTGATGCCTTCAAAAATGTAAAATGATTTGTTTATTTTAGTAGGTAGTAGTAGTAGTAGCCAGCAGCAGCAAGCAACAACAACAACACAACAACTACCACCAGCACCAGCACCAGCACCAGCACCAGTAATATATGTATCAGCAATGAAAAGGAAATGGAGGGAAATGAAAACTAGAAGTACCTCTAGCATGAACTTTCATGGATCTCAACCCACTTCTTCAGATGCCTGATGGAGAACAAAACTCATACCACTGCTATTGAAGCAGTTACATTTTTCCTGCAGTGGGATCAGAGTGTAAGGGATACAGAATAATGCAAATTGTGACATTGACCAAAACCTTCAAAGAGTCATGTAAGATAAAGAATCATGAAAATAAAGCTGGAAATAATGTTACTCTTACTTGGTATAGTAGCAGATGAAAATATACAAAAACAATACGGTAAAAAATATTTTTATATGATGGTCACAGGTAGAATGGTATTTGCAAAAAAGTGGAAATGTAAGGAGACCAACAATTGATGAATGGTATAGCAAATTATATGGCATGGCCATTTCTGATAAGTTAAATATATTTGTAAAGGATGGAAATAATAACAAGGCAGAAATGCAGTGGATACCGGTCATTGATTATACGGAGAAAAAAAGAAGACAGAATAAGGAGATCTAGTACATAGGTAAGAAAGATCAAATAAAATCTAAGAAAATAGAATGTTAGTGATATAATGGTGTATGTACTTAAAGAATAATAAAGAGAATTATATAAATATATGTAAAGTAGGAGAAATATGAAACAATGAACTATTTAGCTAGTATATATTGAATATATAAAAACTAGAAAACATATAGGAATCAAATAGAATATAATGATTTTTCGTTTAAAGATAATTAAAGAAGTCATCTAGAAAGTTCTCAATTCGTCATTCAAGGAGGGAAGTTTTTGTTTTTAAAGTTTGTTTTTCTTTTTTTTCATGTCTTTCAATGCCGTGGAAGGTTTAGAAGAGAATGAGATAGCGAGAAAGAATTTAGTTTTAATAAGTATTTAGGTTATTCAGAAAGGTTTGTTAGATATTAGTATGTATGTGTTGCAGAATATATTGTATTTTTGTTCGTCTTTTTATGTTTTGATATCTTTGTAATGTTTCTTTTTAAATAAAATAAAATTTTAAAAAAAATTTTTAAAAAGAGTCAGATAATAGAGATCTATCAACAGTTGGTCTGTGAGGCCTGTGGCATAAAAGCTTGTGGTTTGCTATATCAGCAGCCAGTCACCTTGCAGTAGATATTTTCTGAGAGGAATTACTTTGTTATATGTGTACCTGTGACAAAAAACCTAGATATTAACTTATTTTTGTTTGCCTTCAAGTCATTTCTGATTATGGCTATCCTAATGTGAATCTATCACAGGGTTTCTGAAGTTGAAACTGCCCAAGGTCACCCATCTGCGGTTTTCCAATGGCTGAGTGGGGAATCAAACATTGATCTCCAGAGTCATGGTTCAATACTCAACCATATACATGCGGATTATAATTTAAAACTTATTGTTAGTCCTAATTGGAGAATCAATGGGATTTACCTACATGGTTGACTCATCACCATCCAATATATGATTGAATAGGTCTACTAGCTGGGATTAACCAGTAAGGTCACTAGCTTTAATATGATAAGAAACTCTTGTTTCTGTTCCCACAGCTCTGGATGGATGCAATTATGAAAATAATTCAGTTTCAGCTATTTCTGTTTCCAGTCTTCCTTTGATATTTTTCTCCTAGAACAAACTATCTGTTGGTAAAAGATTGCATATCCAGAAAGACTGAAATGCTCTATTAATGTTGTGTTTTTAATATTCCATTTCTAATCCCAGTTTTGGGTTCATTTATCAAGTTTGTGGTCTAGAGTTGTTCAAAGACTAGCCAGTTTTTGCCCAGTTTACTGTGCAGAGGGAGGATTAATATATATCACAATGGAGGATTAGCAGGCAAAAGCTTGTTCCTCTGATGTTGTGTTGATGTTTTTAGGGCCTGTAGTAATTGCTGCCAGATTAAATGTGTGGGGATATTATACAAAATATTTGTATTAGGGCTGTGCAGACCATCTGTAAGGGGTGGCCTGCAGCCACCTCCAGCTCACCAGATCAGGACGGTGGCAACTGCATACTGTAGCCCAATCTGGTCCTTCCAGGGTGCAAAAGGAGGGTGTGACAGCTGTGGTGCCATGGCTTTAAGGTGTCTCTTTTGGTGCTGCATCATGTAAAACAAGCGCCAGAGAAGCACTGTGATGTGCGGCCACCATGTGGAGCGGCACGTAACATCACAACGCCATGTGGGTGAGTCGTGGTGTACATCTTATGGACACCACGCCCTAACTCTGCACCCAGGTGGCCTTAATAGCCAGTTTAGCAAGCCCCTAAGTAATTAGTATTACTAGTACAGGTATCATTTTTGCCTTTGATGTTATTAATGTGTAGATAAATAGATAGACTGGTGATAACTCAAACAATACCTAATTATCAGTGTGTTTCATCTTCCAGAGCATGAATGCAAGAATCTGAAAACAAACTCCATGCATCTCCCAAACGCTGGTGATGCCTTGACATCTACAAACCACTTTTTCACATATAGATTTCCCAAGGCAGATGTTGTACTGTATAATTTAAGCGTCACTAAGGGTTGTCAAATCCATCCCTTCGGATGAAAACAAATAAGCGTGACACTCTGAACACTAATTTCCAAGCCAGAAAAACAATACATAAACGATGTTAAAGTGATTGTACTAACTATGGCTGATTAGAGCAAAAAGCCAGATACAGTATTATCCCTGGCTATCTCTGCTACCGGCTGATTCAACAATATACATTTTGACTAAAAAATGCAACTCAGTGTCAGTTTTTCTGGATTGCCTAGTTAGTTTCAGTTACAGGGAAATGAAAATGCAAAAAACCCATAACATTTATGAAAGTTGCACATCAAAATAATGTGATATTTCAACACATTAACACACAATCACATGTGAGATAATACCCTCCTACTGCTGTTTTAAATGGAAAATATATCCCCAGACAAAGCATCCAAACTAGACTTCAAAAGGGAGAGAGCCCAGAGAATTTTAACTGCTTACGTGTTTCCTCGTTGTCTAGCCTTTCCATAAAAGGCAGCAGTGTGATAGCCTTGTACATTCAGTTGTCTTCTAGTGAGTGCAGCTAAGAGCAGAAGAAACAGATAAGACAGTGGCAAAGAAATTGAATATTTTGCTCCTTTGCTATTCTGTAAATTGCACTGCAAAGCAGCCTTCTAGTTCTTGTTGGTAATGTACTAAACCCTAACCAGAACTCGTCACTCCTGATTTTCTTTAATAACATCTAGCCTTAGTGAAAGTCCAAAAAAGAGAAGAGATTTACCGAGACTGCTGTTCAGCTTGTGCAGCATTGAGTCAGTTCTTCATTCACCTTATCAAATGCTCAACAAATGCTAAGGGCTGGTAAAGCCACCTGAAATCTCTTCACTGTGCACTCATCAGCAACAGGAGAGTCCACTCAACCTTCATGTGGATATGTATACACATTTTTAGTGCTAGGTTGCTTCAATGTGTCTGCAATAAGCAATATAATAAAGCTTGATTAGTGAAAGAGGAAGATTCTGCCCTAGTTGATCCTATTGCAAAAAACCCTATTGTAAAAAAAATGAAGATGTTAGTCATAGGCCGACATTTTGTTGTTATTGTTCTCAGTTCAGAAATATACCAAATTCCAATAATGTCCAAAAGCCATCAAACAGTGATACCTTTAAATCCACCAAACAGTGATACCAATAAAGGTATCACTGTTTGGTGGATTTTGGACATTATTGGACTTTGCTATATAGTGAACACAGCTACCCCTGGATATGTCTATTGTAGCTATGTTTGCCTATCTCATCAGCTGCTAATCAATTATTTAATACTATCAGGCTGAAGAAGCACAGATCTCAACTTTGAGTGGTTTGGCTACTCAAATGGAAATCATTAGAAAAGTTGAGGCTCATAAAAGAAAAAATAATCCCAGGATGCACTTTGGAAGAAGCCTTCAAGTGATCTCTAGAAGGTTCCAAATATTTTTGTTTACTTGTGCAAGGTTTACCTAATCTGGATTTTCAATTTCACATATGGTTATTGTTAGTTTTGAATTAAAAACTTTGTAGAAACACATTGAACAGCAAGTCTTTCATGTGGTATAGGAACCCATACTTATTCTTTCCATTAAAATATTAATCAGTTAGAGGCTCTAAACCTGATTCATACCTCTGAATTCACTGGCATTAATGGATCTGTTTCACTGTCTTATTGGTGGGAAATTACTTTGTTAATAACAGGTAAAGCAAACCAAGTAATTTAGGAACAGAGGCCTAAAGGGGCTCAGTGTATATTAATCAGGACAAATTTCTTTCTTTTTTTATCACTGCTAGTGCTAGGTAACAATGAAAAAAACAAACAGAAAGGCTTAATGCTCACTAATTGATTTCTGTTTGAGATTGCTGTGTAACAGTTAAAAAAAAAAAAGCACTGTGGACATACAATGATAATTCTCTGTTTTTCAAAAATTAAAAACCCAAGCAGGCAAGATCTGTGAAACAATCTGAAATAGAAAGGAAATTAATCATGGGGAAGTTAGCTTTAGCCAAGAACATCATCAGTCAATAGAATAAATTCATTTGAATGGTACCTCTCCTAAACATCTATTCAACACATATTTGCACACTCTGCAAACTTGTGCTTACCCCCTTTTCAGCATCAACTTGTACTTTTTCCAAGAATGTTCTTTACATTATTTATTAACTGGAAAAGCATTTGGCATTACAGCAAGCAACATGAATGCAAAGGTAAATCCTGAACCTTAGCCAACCCAAGATATTTTCCTCTCTGAGAAGATGTAGAAATGTTCTCGTCTCCCTAGTTCTATTGGGCAAAAGCTGACGAGTCTGGCAGTCTTACATCAAAGTTGGTGACATGACTACATCACCCACCACACCTGAGAATAGCTCAGTGGGTCCAGGACAGGCTACTTCATCCTGCAACAGAAGTAAACAGCCAGGTGATTGTCCTTTCTGCCTATCTATACCTCACCAGCATCTGCCTCCTGACTTGATTGCTTCACTCTGCCTAAAGGTGGCGCTGGTTTGTAGATGACAACAACAATTTGGTTGCAGGGTGGATTGAACTTCTGTAAAGCATTGCTTGACCCAATCAATGTAGGATTCCTAAGGTCAAGGGTAGATCTCCCTGTTTCAGACTTGGAGAGCAAATGGGTTACAAATAAAAGCAAATGTGGAATAGCATTTCTGGTAACATTTCTATTGTTATTACAGTCCCTAAATGAAAAGCTAGTCATTTTCTTCTGGGTCAGACTCTTGATTTATAGCCATTTGGGACCTGGGTGACTGAGTATCAAATCTGTTTGTTATTGCATATCATGCAAAATTGCTTAGCCTGATCTGTTTCTTGATAAGGCTAGTGTGTTGGAACCTTAGGCGGGGTATAGACCGCTAGAAAGAGGCAGGAGTGTTACAGCAACCAAATTGTGCGGCACTGCTGCAGAGCAAAAAAGGAGCACCGGAAGCGCCTCCTTTTTGTGGCGCCGCTGTGCCACTGCAAAGCGCCAGAGCTGGCGCACTGATGTCACAGCTGCGACGTCACCGTTACACGCCCCGTCTGGTGGGCGCACCACACCTGCGGCACCCTCATCACGTGTAAGGATTACCGGGCGTGTGGGCGCTCCACCCACCAGGCAACCCTCGCACATGATGAGGGTGCTGCAAAGGCCCGTCTGTTCCAGGCCTTAGTTACTGGGTGGGATTGTTTAAAAAGAGAAATTAAAATACTGTGGGCCCTCCACATTCACTGGGGTTAAGGGTGAAAGTGGGAAAATCACACACACACACACACACACACACACACACACACAAACATGCACACACACAAACTTTTTTTAAACCTGAGAGAACACCTCTCCAGGAATCTCTAGGTCCTCCAGTGCAACTCTGTGGTCAACATCCACTGGAAGTTGACAACTAAATCATGCTGGAGGGCATACACATGCATAGAGAAGTGTTTAGGAATCTCTAGGCCCTTCATCACAACTCTATTGTTAACCCCTGGCAGAAGTACAATGTAAGAACATATTAATCAAATCTGCAAATAATCAAATCTGGAAATGCCAAAGTTGCAAATGTGGAGGGCTGACCTTAAACAGCAAAAATGCTGATTGGGAAAATGTGTGTATATGGAATTAGGATGTGTACACTGCAAAGACTCCTGATAACACATTACCTTGCAATCTTGAGCCCCTCTGCCCCATCCTTTTTGCTATGGACAGACATACTGAGATCCTAAAGTATTAATGTATGTAAATGTATACTAACAGCAGTTTGAAATTATTCACTTTCATAGTGACTGACAGAGAAATACAATAACCAACACTCATGTTGGAGTTTGTATGTCTGTGTTTAAACTGAGGGTTACCACCTTGTTTCTAGGTATTTACATTGGCAAGAGGAGTAGAGGTTTCACAACTGGTGCTTTTTCTAGCATAGCACTGTAGTTGTGATTAATTTTTCACTTGGTAAAGCCTAATTATTATGTCATAATAAGGAACTGAGGAGGGTTGAGCGGCAAGGAAAAATATACTCAGAATGAACATGAATGTCTTGTCAAATAAGCAGTGCACACATTTACACACACACACCTTTGCCTGCCTCTGAAGCCTATGATGGAGAAAATTTGTTGTCAAATATCCTGTGCTTTATTGGCCTTGAGAAAATGAGAACATAAGAACTAAGCTGGGTCAGACCAAAAGCCTATCTATTCCAGCATCCTGCAGTACATACCACCCCGAAACGGCAGGATGGAGGTGCTCGTTTTTCATCCAGGGGGATGCCGTAGCATCCAAACCACTTGGCATCCCTTCGGAGTAAAAAGAACCCCCCAAAAGGTTTCTTTTTGTGGTGCTCGGTGCATGTCACAAGTGCGCCATTGGCACGCCGGTGATGTAAACAACGCATAGTGATGTCTGTATGCTGCGCGTTGCTTACCTCAAGATGGTGGCCCTAATATAGATGGGAGGCCACCATTAGGCTGCCGCCGTGACGTGCTAGGGTTCTGGAGTGTGCGGTTGCTGCATGATCCAGAATCCTAGTATCACCGGCAGCACGCCACTTTTGGCCCATCTGTCCCAGATACATGTCAGATTGAACCTGATTGAAACATATACAGTCACCAAAACTAACATATTTATAACCTTACAGATTTGTGTATTTCCCCTTTAAAGATGGGCCACATTGGTGGCCATCAACAGACTTTCTAGCCAGCAAATTTCATAATTTACCTATGGACTGAGTGAAGACTTATTTATGTTTGTTTGTTCATTTGTTTATTTGACTTATATACTGGCTTACACCCAATATGGGACCCAAAACAGCCAGTTGTTTATAGAATGGCTTTTAAAACTGCTTTTTGGACAAGATGAGTTGTACATTCCCCTAACTACGGCACTAGAAATCCTTCAGAATTTGGACTCTATTACCAGTGTATAAAGTTCAGGATTCCATAGAATGGGCACATGACAGCTAAAATGGCTTCATGAGTATCCTTCTCCCTCTGCAAACTTCAGCAGTCTGTTTCACATCTCCCTCCCCACATCTGAAAACATGGCTCTGCTTTAGGAAGTACTAGTGCTTCAGAAGAAAGAAGGAAAAGTTGTATCCCTCCCCCCTCTCTCACACACACTTTTCAGGCCTTGTTGCCTTTCTGAAACATATATGGAATTTTCAGACTTCTGCAGAGATGAAACATGGCTAAGAATTCATTACTGTGGAATTTCAAATGAGCCTGATCTGAAAGACAATGTTCTTAGTAAGTCTGTGTGAATTTGGCTGCTATGAGGAGGAGCTACTGAGTTCACTGGTTAGTTCTTGGCTTTGGAGCTCTGAGATTTTACTTTGCAACAGGCAACAGCTGCTAATGCTTAACTGAGCAATGGAAATATGTAAAAGGAAGAGGCGGCAAGACCTGGCATAAACACCCCATAGCCTGTAGGCCTTCTTCCTTCTCTTGAATCCTCTGATTCTTTTAAGAACTTCACAATGCAAAATTTCACTTCTGCCAACCAAAGAAAGCAAATCCTTACCTGTTCTCAGAGAGTATGCTTTGTGGAGTGATTCTTGGAGTGTGTGTGTGTGTTATAGAAGCAAGGGGTGGAAGGGAAGGAGGGGAGGGGAGGAAGGGAGTTGGTGAAAGTAGAATGGATTTTAGGCAAAACTTTCTGAGCTGGAGTCTTCCTTCTCCCCTCCCACCCAGGAAATTCAACACCATCCAGGCAAGATCCCAGCACTGGTTCCCCACAGCAACAGCAAATCACCTTCTCCGCCTATATTCACAATGTCAGGAGGGATGATTCATGAAAGCAGCTTTCTGTCTCTACTCTAAACCAGCTTCTCCCTTGGGGGATGAAAACAGCTGTTAGGCTGTCCCCAAAGCCAAGCTGTTGCTGTAGTAACTTATGAAAACATTGTACCTGATTGCCCTCTCTTTCTCCCGCTCCTTGTTTACCTTTCTTCTCCTAATGCCATCAGCTTCAACCTGACCAGAATATAGAAAGAGGGAGGATTAGGCAATCACAGTGTATCAAAACATCAGTGCTCAGGGGTCTATTAAGGCTTTGCATGTTGGGTAACAAAACAGCCTCCCTGTAGCTATAATGCTGCCCTGACATGCAGCTGCAGAGTGGAGGCAGGACTGAAAGCTGCAGGTAGGGATGTCAGCTGAAATCTGCTAGTGCCACATTTCCTCTGTTCCTAAAAAATGGCAAGCAAAAATTGAAATACCCTAAAGGCACCAGATCCCATCTGAGCTTCAAAGCTAAGCAGACTCAGCTCTGGTTAATACTTGGATGGGAGACTGCCAATTAATACCAGGTATTGTTGACTACATTTCAGATGAAGGAACTGGCAAAACCACCTCTGCGTATTCCTTATTCCTAAAACCCCATGAAATCTGAGTTGAAAAGTGACTTGAAGACAAAGACACACACACAAAATCAGTGGCATGTTCATGATACCAAATTGCCTTGATTCAACAGAACCTGTAACTGGCCGAAAAATATATTCTGTCCTTGAAATTTATTGGGATACTTATTCATATTGCAATGCTTTTGAAAGTAAGAAGCAGCAGCACATTTTTTTTTTGCATTCCAACATGAGTAAATGGCTTAATATAAGAGTGCATTGTAGAAAAGGGTTTATAATTTTGCATGTCATTTTCTGCTCAAAATCTACTAGCACATACCCATGAACTGTATTGATTTGGCAGCTACAATTCCAGTTAATCCTCTGTCATCCCACTTTTCCATCTGCGTTTAGATCATCCCACTTTCTCTCTCCTCTACCCACTTTCACTCTTTCTCCCCTGCTTACTTCAGAGGCTTCAAATTGCAAAAGTAGCTAGCACTCAATTAACTCAGTGATGAGGGGGAGAGGAGAGGAGAGAGTGGGATCTTGGCCTTCCCAGTAGGTTCAGGCAAAAAATAAATGCTACAGCCTTTCCTAGCTTGTCTATTCTATCCCATTAATAACTTTTCCTACTCTTTTCCTACTCCTTTTCATTAGGTGCCTAAACTATGTTTTTAAATGTTCAATTGAAGTTTTATGTTGCTGCAGTGTTATGTAATGGGGGCAGAATTGTTATTTGGGAGAGCAAGGCCCTCATGTTTTTAGAGCAGTTATAATCATTATTTCTAAATTTGCATATGTAGCTATATATTACCATGTGCATGCCTGATACAAATCTCTACCCTATTGCTTTCTTCCCTAGTGATGCATTTCCTTTTCTTTAGTGATGAGTAAAGTGGACATCCTAGAAGCAGCCCAAATAGTGCATTTCTTTGTTGTAGCTAAAGTATATTCTTGGGCTTAACAAGTATGTATATACACACACACACACACGCACATGCTAACAGAGCAGCACCTCCATCCTTGACCTTAAATGAAGCTAACCCAAGGTTACACAACTATCTGTGATCCCTGGGCCTTGTGCATTCCATGCCTTGCAATAAGTGCAGCAGTTAATTCCTATCAAAGCACAGTAAGTCCTGCCTCTTCTTCAAAAGATATTAATAAAAAGTTTGAAGAATGTTATATACTAGACTCTTTTATTTCTGCATGTAACAACAGTGCCATCATGAGACAGACAGCTGTAGCTCATCCATTGTACAAGGGGAGGAAAAAGCAGCTTCTTGCATGAGACTAGGTGAGTTGGGATGGTTCATGTTATGTCCGAATATTTATGCAAGAATTATCAGTGCAGTCCTATGCTTACTTAGATATATGTAGTGGTGAATGGTGGTCCTCATGTCAGTGGGGTCGTGCATCTGAACTTCACATGAGCCACCAAAGGTGATCAACTTATATAGAGGATAGGTTTTGCACCTTTCACACCTTTAAATTTCACACTGAAACCTGGAGCAGATTAACTAATGCGCACCAGGCTTCATGGGATACAGGACTGCAGCCTTTGTCGAACTTCTGGGATCCTGATCTTGCAGCTAAGCACTGCTGTTATCAGTAACAACTGGGTAATTAAGAAAGAACATGAAATATAGGTGCAAATAGCATACATCACCTTGAGAAAGAGACAACAGTTTCTGCTTATCTCATCACCAGTGTTGTGATTATTGTCTTGAATAAAAGCATATTTACTTTTAGCAGCAGCTGCTGCTGTAAGAAGTACAATTATGTAATAAACAGCCTTTCTTATTCCATATAATTGTTTTCATTACAACTGCCATTATTGGTTCATGCTGTTACTAGAGAGAGAGCAAATGCCACTGCTGCCAAACCACTGCATTCCATTATTTTCCATATTGCCCTCCCAACATTTTTAAAACTTGCTCCGCAGTAGTTTTTCTGAGTACAAGCACAGCTGTAACACCCAGACTTTCCAGTATGGGTTGCTGGCAAAGCAATACTGAGAAGCCTGGGAGAAGGAGCCCTTTACAATGTAATCTCTTTCTGAATTGCTTCCTGGTTACACTGAAAATATCTTCTGTAGTGAAGCAACTACAGGCATTATCTCCTGTTCCTGAACTCTTGTCTTGCTCCAAAAAACAAAGCAAAACAACCCCCTCATATTTTGGAACTAAGGGATATAAGGGGGGGAGGGAGAACTCTCAGGTCAAACCTATAAAATAATATCCAAGATCCCACAGTGTATTGCATATTGTAAATCAATATAGGAGTATCTCAGTTAACAAAGCCTATGACAAAGAAGCACCTTTTTACCAAGTCTTTTTATCTCTACCCTCAGTGCTGTTGCTGATGTTGGTGTCATCCAGTATGAGGGGAACTGCCTTATCCTCCTCCCAGCCCACCCATCCACACCTCTACTGAGACAGCTGCCCCTCCCAAAGCCTTCAGGGTTCATCTGCAGCCTCCGGAGGCCCAGTTTAGTGTACAGTGCAGCTGCTAGGCAAACAGGCTTTCTCACTTGTCCAGTAGTCATGCCAGTTCCTCTGAGTGTATTACTGCATTGGAGACACCCCTCTCTCATCCTCACTCCACACCGCCCTAACCCTAGTGCGTGCTCGTCACACACTAAATGGCGGCGGCCCTTCCATACGGCCGCCGCTGTGAGGATGTCACGGCCGCGCCACCTCTAGACGGGGAGGCACAGACGTGACATCTTTGCTCCGCGCCAGGGCGCTCAGTGCACCCTGAACATGGAGCAGGAAGGAGCTCCGTTTCTGAGCTCCTTCCTGGTTTAGTCCGCTGGGCGCAGCCTTCAGACGGCTGTGCCCAGCGGACTAAAAGAGAAAGGGGCCAAGCAGCCCCTTTCTCCTTCTCCCCGCCGCCACGGGGTATCCTTGGGGCTTGAAGCCCCAGGGACACCCCTTTTCAGGCTGCGGGGAAGAGGTGTTTTGCTGCTTCCCTGCAGCCTGAAAAGTGGCGGATTGGGGCCTCAGCGGTTGCCGCTCTGCACACTGAGCCCCCGATACACCGGGGAAAGGGGCGGGTGCAGACCGCCCCAAATGGGCGGTCTATAACCCGCCTAACTGAAAGAAAAAAGTTGGTAGCATGAGTTTTTGTGCACTTCAGTCTATGAGTCTTGCATCTGAGGAAGTAGACCATGTCTATGAAGACTCATCTTACAACATCTTTCTTTCATTTAGTCTCAAAAGTGCTACAAGATCTCTTTGCATACTGATTTTCCAAACTAACATGGCTAGGTCTTTGAATTCTACCATCCAGGAATGTGCAATGCCATATACTTCAATATATACGTAGAACTCTGCTTAGAATCGTAGAATCAAGGGCCACCCAGTCCAGCAGGAATACACAACCAAGTTTATACAACAGGGTCCTGAATGCAGATATCCTGGTTGTATCTGCACTGTAAAAATAATCCAATTTGACAGTACTTTACCTGTCATGACTCAATGCTATGGAATGCTGGGAATTGTAGTTTTTTGTGGTACCATAGCTCTCTAGTAGAAAAAGCTAAATGTCTCATAAAACTACATTTTCCAGAATTCCATAGCATTAAGCCATGGCAGTTCAACTGATGTTACACTGAATTATTTCTGCACTGTGGATGTAGCCTCTGTTGTGTCCAAAAGAGTATGATCACATGCAGAAGGGAACTTGACCTAAGTGTAAAAATACAAACAGGAATCAGCCTTTGCCTTCCTGCACAGTATGTTCCAGAGATGGACAAACTTCTCAGTTTCTCATTTTTCCAGTCTTCAATTTAATTCCTCCCAAAGTTTGAGAATGTCATGAAAATTGAGGGGTTTTTAAGCCAGCATGAACATTTATATGCATTTTATGTCAATTTCTCCTAATGTCCTTATTTTTAATACAAACAGTTGCTTCATATCCACATATTTTACCATACAATTGTTAACTTCCTGAAAATTATTTATTTCTTATTTATTATCCCACATTTCTCATAGGATGGAAAGAAGCCATATTTAGCATTTATTAAACCTTTTATGTACTAACATTTAACATTACACTATACAGAATACATATTTTGGTTGTCATTTCCTCCTGACATTTGCATTTTTGTACATATTTCTATATCTTACAATGCCATTACAAAATTCAGAGAAGTACAAGGTGTGAAGGGTAACAAAGTTTTGATTCACACATTGGTTCAAAAATGTAAAGTTAAGCAAGTTTGCATTCAAATTAATTTCTCCCCCATTTTTACCCACTGGTCAACATGTATTTTCAGCATTAAATGGAAAGGTATTGCTCAATTGATCTAGGTGGTCTTTTCACGCAAAGTACTCAATCCATTGTAGTTTGTTACTGGCAAATGCAATCTATCCCCATCCCTTCGTCAGTGGTTCCACTGCAATTCAAAGTTGTATATGATTATTAATAATACCTCCTGATATCATATATATAAACAGGACTGGGTAACTGTGGATAGTTAGGGGTGCACATGAGTCCCCCAGGAAACATTTGGAAGGCTGTACCACACCCAACATAACCCAACAAAAATGAAAAAGAAAGAAAAATCAAATATCTTTGGCCCCAAATACCCGAAGCTCCGTCTGAAGAGCATGTTTGCCATGGTTGTATGCCCTCCTGACCATTTTAGAGCAAGGGGAAGTCTTTTAAACAATATAAAGTGACAACAATTCACTTCTTGTTTACTTCCTGTTTTAAACCATTTTTCCCCAATTTGTTTGATGGGGGATGTTGCCAAGAGGGTAACATAGCTAGGCCCACCCTGACCCATAATAACATGCATGGTTTATGCTTTCATTGGCTTTATATTTGTATTGCTTTAATGTTTGTGATCATTTATTCTCTTTTAAACTTTTGTATTGGTGAATTTTAACTCAGTGGTCAGTTTTTGGTTTTTTTTTAGAGTTTTGTAAACCATTGGGGGAAAAGGCAGCAAATGATGATGACTCAAATGTAGCCCTTGAAATTCATAAAAAGGAAAAAGAGGCACAAAATGGTGCTCTCTGACATAGTGGATGCAGGCAGAATAGCCTGATTAGTATTCACCACTTTTTATTTGCTTTAGAAAAGGTTCTAGAATATAGATCAGCAACTAGGGGCTTCTGGGATCTGCCCTCTGCATCAATTTGGGCAAGAGTAGTTACATGGTAGTTATGAAAACAGGACTGGCAACCCACTTTGGGGGAAAGAGTTTCATAAAATAAGGGTCTGAAAGCAATTGCAGAGACTGGAAATAACTCATTGCAAATAACGAATTACTCATAATTGATTTCTCTGTTCCAATAAAAAGGAATAGCTTCATTATATAGGATTGAAACTGACATGTGGCATGCTTTATTTCTTTTTTTTTACTTCCTCACTTCTGAATGAAAAAGACAATAAAATTCAATTAATTTTTTTTTAAAAAAAATCAAATACTTTTGGCACTAAATAGCTAAAGCTCCCTCTAGAGGACACGTTTTTCATGTTTTGGTTTAAAAGCAGAAAACAAACAAATGCCCTCTGTCTCAAACAAGGCTATATGCAACTGCAAGAAGGTTGCCTCCTTTGTTACAAAGTGGATTGGCAAACTTAGTAATACAGACATCATTTTGTTATAGTATGAAGGAGAAACACTATGCTAGTGTTGTGGGTGTGTGTATGCGTGTGTGTGAGAGAAGTACTGACACAATTTATCAATTCATGTTCTGTACCTTGATAGGATTAAAGACTGTCTAGTTAAGAAGTGGTCTGTTGGTCTGTTTTGGAGCCAAATTAAGATGAATATTGTAAACTGTAAAGTCACCCAAAATCAGTTTTATTGGAATTCATCAGCTAGTTCCATTTTGAAACATCTGTTCACTTTGTTCTGCAGCTTGAATGAGACTCCTGTAAGTTGTAGGGCAATATGTACTGAACAGGTTTTCCACTAGTGTATTACTTCCGATTGTCACATTTTTCTTCTGATCCTGGTTCATGTAGTTCCACAAGTGCAAAGCATAAGAGTCATTGAACTCTGGCCTCGAATCCCACACTTCATAGTACTTCATCCAGAATCCATAGGGGATGGGATAGAAACGTTGGGGGTTCAAGAAGGAAATGTTGTGACATCTCTGATCTTCTGTATCTTCAAAATCTGTGAGATTGCATAGCCTCTTAAGCACTCTTGTTATTAAGAAAGGTCCCTGATTCCCCCAGATGTCTCCATTGTAGTTTTGAACAAAATCTTCCATGCAGTCCCAAAGGAACCAATGATGCTGTTGAAAACCCAAGATCCCATTGCTGGAAAACTGGGAAGACTGAGCTGCCAAGAAGTTGGTCACTGGAATAGATCTGATGGAAATGACATCTGTGTCCATATAAATTCCACCATATTTCCATACCATTGCAAGCCTGACTGCATCAGATAAAATATAGACCCAGTTCTTTTCCTGTGTTGCATTGACCTGCAAGGTTCAAAATGGACACACAATCAAGGAATAGCATCTAGGTTTGGAGACAAATTGTTTTTTCTTCTTTTCGTTATTGCAATAATTTCAATAGTTGCAATTAAGGAGCCCTACAGACCTATAGAACAGGGTAGGTCCAGCGTTCTAGTTTTGTATAGGACCTCCATTGGAAAAGTCTGGGAGACTCCACATAAGCACACCTGGGCGAGTATGGTTCCTGGGTGAATTTTGTTTTGAAACTCCCAAACTGTGAAGCCTGTTTTTGTACAAAGCTCACTACACCTATTCTTCTGAAACTTGGCACACTCCATCAACCAAAAAGAGGCAACTATTCCAGCAAAGTTCATCTGATTCCACCATTAAATAAAATGTTATTGACCATTCTCTTTCAAGACAAGTTTTAAAGGCACATAGGTCAACCATTCTCACATCTAGTTGTTTGCAATTTGGTAGCCTCAACTTCCTTTTCTGAGGATGTGTAATGTTTGAAAACATGATCAGATTCTGACAAACAGAAAAAAAGGTTGTAGCTGTTTTTTTATTATTATTATTTCTAGTCATAGCCAAAGGGATGCATTGGCTGAATGCGTGAGCCAAGATTTCAATTTTGTGTCAGATTTCAGCTTGATCCTCTCAATCAGTCACAGCTAAATTAAACCATTTTCTGAATCATCAAATCAGGATCTTAACCAAAGCTTGCATTTGATATACACTCCTACTTGGATTTCATTCTCATCAATACAACTTTTTTCTCTTAAGAGAGACTGAACTACATCAGGTAAAGGTGGGGAAAAATCTAAACTTGTTTACTTCCAAATAATGACGTGACAGTAAAAATTGGTAAGTAAATATGAGGCAGAATAGACAGAGCTTAACTACATTGAAAGAATGATTCAGCCTTTTAATGAGACGGAGACTAAACCATATGTTTTCATTTTGCTATATCCTCTATGAGAAATAGGGAAACAGGACAGCCATTAAAAGAGTAAGGATATAGAAAGTATTTATGTAAAAGAGAAATTCAAGGATGGCATTGGTTCCAATGGCATAGCCCTGTCTCTGACCCCCTTCTAAGTGTATTAATGTAGCGCGGTGACACAGTTCAGCTTTATGTGAACATAGGTCAGTTTACAATCATGCAACTTCTCAGCAGAATGCCAACTTAATAGGTTTTGTTTTGTATAAGCTATAGAAAACTACAGCCCAGTTTATTAGATGCATGGAGAGTTGTTTCAGTTGGCAGATGTGGTACAGCAGATATATGGTTGGGGTGCGAGGATGAAATTAGTTAAATCAATGAGCTGAGAGGCAATGAAAATGGAAGAAGTACAAACTTAAATCATTACCTTTGTTGGTATTAACAAATAATTATTGAATGGAAGCACATCCAAACAATAATTGAATGGATGCACTATAATCTAGTATAGATTATCTTCTTAGTATGTACCTTTTGATGAGAAATCAAATTATTGAAAGATAGTTAAAGTATACTGTTGTCTAGATATAATAAAATATTTATTCTATATTTGAAGGAAATCAGATAATTACTTTTCCCTTCTATATCTGTTGTTTGTCCTTACTTTCTTTCTGCTTCTTGTCTGTGAATTAGAAAACATTCACTATTAGGAACCTCTTGTGCTATTTTCATGAATCTGTACCTTTTTGCCATGAAGGTAAAATGGATGGAAAAAAGACAAAAAGTGATCTGATGAGAATACCACTTGAAATGTCTATATATGACAGTATGTTAATATTGTTGTTGTTGTTTTATGTGTACCACAGTTGTCCACTTTACATGATTTCCCTCTTTCTAACAAGCCCCACAGCAATTTTGTATGGTAGGTTTGTTGGGAGGTAGTCATAATCACATGGCCACATACGAGTGAGTTCAGTAATCCTGGATCATAAGAACAAGAAGGAAACAATGATATTAAAGATCGTATACTGGTATATAATGATAATAATATAAAGATTTAGACAAAATAATGATATAGAACAAATGAACTGGTGTAAAACAACTAAAGAAAAAATGTCTCATCCTGTATATTTTTCTCATCTGTTGTACATAATCCTTTTTTATAATCATTTGCGATTAAAGTTATTATTTCACTTTTTAATAGATTATGTATGTTTGTTGCCGAATAAAAATAATGTTAAAAAAATCATATGGTCCCAATGATCACATGGTATATTCCACGACTGACCAAAGATTTGACTTGGGTCTCCCTGTTTCAAGTCCAGCACTTTAAACACTTATTCTATAGTGGTTTTCTCATTTCAAAAATGATATGAAATTTGAAACATAGTAGGAGAAAAAAATACAACAATTAATGTTGCATTTGCATAATTAGAATGAAAATTAGGATGCCCAGATTTGGTAAGAGGATGGTTCAACATGTGTTTTTGCACGGAAAATGCTCAAATTTCAATCTCTAGTATCACCAGTTACAATGATCCGAAACCAGAAGACAGGAAAAACTCTTCCTGTGAGTCAAAAGCTCTATACAGTTTACTGTGTCTATTTCTTACATCTCATGGAAAAGCAATCCACTTTTGTTCTTACCTGAAGGTACCAAGGGAGCAGAGGTGTGTCCTGAAACAAAATGTCCAGCTGAAGTGGGAAAAGGAAAACATTCTTCATGGCATATAAAAAAGAGAGAGATGGGCAAGAAGACTTGAAATGTGTCATTGAGTTATTGTCCAGTCCTTTCATGAAGAAAATGATGGGCCTATCCAAATATATTCTAGCAGCAGATTCCACAGAACATAAAACCAGTGGAGGAGGCTGCAAATTTTCTGTTGTCTCCAGGAAAATAATGCTCCTGCCCTGGGACATGACATCTTTAGGTGTCAGGAAGTATTTGGAAATAGGTTTGCAGGAGATGCAATCAGGCTCCTGGTACAGTTCATAAAATATTCCAAATGCAAACAAAAAGATGACACACAGAGACAACTGGATTTCCTTCAGCATCTTGATTCTTCCATCAAATTTGATCTTAATAAAAGCATAAGAATTATTAGTGATGCACCCATTCTTCTTCTCCTCTTTTCTCATACATATTTCTCTCTTGCGCACATATACACATTGTTCTCTGGCTATGCAAAACCTTCAGTATGAAGTAATACATTCAGCTTCCTTCTACACTGAAATGTAGAGACTTTACCAGTAGTTATAGATGTGGGATGAAAGGCCATATTTAGAAACCCTTGTGTGGAGCTCAGACAAAATTTCTGAAAATATATTTTTACTGAAAAAATAACCAATCTTTTTTTTTCTCACCACTTTGTAGACAAAAAACTATTTTCAGAGTATCTGAAAATCTACTTTTCAGAGTAAATATTTTTACCACTTTTAGTGTTGGTTGCTGTTCTGCATGCCCTTCATTGGTATTATATTGAGTATGCATCTGCACTGTAGAAATAATGCAGTTTGACACCATGGCTCAATCCTACATAATTCTGGGATTTTCAGCTTTCTTAGACACCAGCACTTTTTGGTAGAAAAAGCCAAGACTGGAGCTACAGCACTTAAAGTGGTGTCAAACTGAATTATTTCTACAATGTAGCTGCACCCTAGGTCATTGAGGAGCCTGCAAAATGGTAGCCATGTTACTAACATATAATTGCTTCTGTTGCTACTTGCAGGGACCAAATCAACAACAACAACAAAATGAAACAAAGGGTTCAAATGACAAGAAAAGAGATTCAACTTATACTTCAGAAAGAGATTTTTATTTTTTTTAATTTTCTGTAATAGATGTTTCATATTGGAATAGATTCCTTGGGAGGGTGATGAACTTTTCATCTTTGTAGGTCTTTAAACAGGTTGGATGGACATCTTTCAGGAGTTCTTTATCTTGTATACTCCTGCATGGCACGTGGTTGGATTAAATGGTCCTTATGCTCTTTTACAACGCCAAGATTTCATGATTCTGTGAAGAACAACAAGAATAGCCACAACACCCTTCAGAAAGCAGAGGTTGTTCCAGTGATGCTCTCTCTTTCCACAAGAAAATTTTGGAGAATTACTCCTTCCCTTGGAGAAATTTGGGGAAATAGTTTTTCCCAAATTGTTCTGCCCACAAAAGGGTGGTGGATTTTGAGAGGCCATTTGCAGGTAGGCAGTGTTGTACATCCTGATAAAAGGATGAATACAAATACAAATACAAAGGTAAGACTCATAATTTAAAACAGAGTTTATTTTCAGGTAGATATGTGTCAATATGTACATGGAACTATTCCTCTTGGTTATTAAAAGGTGTTTTATTCTTCTTATTATTACTAATGGGTTGAAAATCCTTGGTACCACCACTATGTATCTCTAGGCCATGCAAAAAGATATGTAATTCACCAAAATTCTGGAATTACTTGCAAATTCTGATGAGTGAATTAGCAGACACAATAGGAAGCAGCAGTAATATGCCCAGCAATATGTAATATATAGATAAGGTAGATAGATGATAGATAGAATTCTAACCTCTTTTCCTAGATGTTTTCCCCCAAGAGGTCCCCTTTTCTGTGCCACCATATGGCCAACTGATTCATCTTCCTGATATTAGCTGTAGGAATAGTTACTGTATTTGCTGAATACTGACACCATGAATTCCTGTCAAAATAGGTTCTGCAAATGGATCCCCTTAGCCAATTTCCCAGATACTCTATGGGAGCTGGTTTGTTCCTACTAGTTACAATAACAATATGAAAGTAGATAAGAGAAGTAGATAATGCCATTCCAATGCAATGATAGTAGAGATCAGTGGTGGTGGTGGGAGGAAGTTAAATGAACATTAATTCTATTTTTGGCAGAAGAGTAAATTTTCAAGAGAGCTTGGAAAGTTAATTTTAAGACTGAATATTCTACTTGAATGGGTCAAAGAGCATCATCCTACCACTGCGTTGTCATGCTGAATTTCAGCATATTTTGTTAATTCTTCTTAATACTAAATTTCCACACTCTGTGATATAAAATGAGCATTCCTCCTTCCCAAACTGCAATGCATGGAAGATTTGTGTTTGCCAGCTTACCTGGCCTGTGTGGCTGTTCCCAGAATGTCCGAAACAAACCACAGATCATAGGTCTGATGTCTTCTTCTGCAGATGCCTGCAGTCCTTCAGATCAATTGTCTCAGCAAGGAACTTAGGAAAATTCAGCAGCTGGGATTCCCATCATAGATATTGATTTTTATCTTGCATTCCATATCAGCTCCTCACAAAATGAAAGTTTCCTGAAGTTGGCTGCACTCATTCCAAACAGGTCTGGCTGATGGCATTTAACATGATGCATCCTCAATGCTTTGGAACGTCTGGTTATGCAGGGATGGGTAATGTCTGTTTCATCTTTCTAATAATACTCATATTTTGCATTGGGAAGGTATTCATTGCCATCAAATTGGCTGGAACTGATTAAGCTTTCTCCTTCTATAGCTCTTCCTCGGGAAAATGACTGCTGCTCAATGCAAACAGAGAACCTGAGCTGGGTTTTCAAGTCTCTCTTCACTAAGGTGCTGATTCTTGTGCTAGCTTCTTAATAAACATTCCCCTTTCCTTTCTTGCTTTGCTTTTCATGATAGGAATTTCCAGTTACAGTGCTTTAGCAAATGGCATTGGAGTCATTTCAAACACTTTGTTGTTGAAGAAAAGGTTGCAAACTCTCTAAGTGACATGAATTATTTAATATTCAAGCAAGCAATTGTCTGTCACTGCAGAATGATTCTGTGGAAGGTTAGAGACGCTCTCTGTTTTAAAGATGTTTTAGGGTGATTGCAGATTAATCACCCTTCGGTGACTATTAATGACTTATATCCACAGTTTAGGCTGAAGGACAGAAAAGGAAGTTCTCTTTTTCTGATGTGTATGTGTGTGCATGTGTAGACCTACCCAGTATGTTGGAATTTTAAATATTGTGTTTGATACTTCTTTTTTTTTCTTTGAATGGTTGGAAAAAGAGGAAACAGTGATAGCATTAGGAATGCTATACCTTCTGGTCTTGCCATTAAAGAAGTCACCAGATAATACTGTCATTATTCAAGCTGCATTGCTATATTTTTGGTGTGTGTAAAGGTTTTAGTAAGTTTTCAAATACAGAACAAAAGACTTCAAAAATTTTTCATGGGATTCATTCTTAATTCATCTAGAAATAGATAAAATCATTGCATGCTCTCTCTTTCCCAAGTGGTGGAAACTAAAGGGAAAATGCTATGGTTCAACTTTTTCTGAAGGAGGAGAAGACACTTAGGGGTCGTTCCCACTGCAGTTTGCTCTGAAGTGGGATTCGGGGCAAACAACCTTCGTTTCCATTTGAAACCACTTCCGATACTCATTGG
The DNA here is from genome assembly GCF_019175285.1 of Sceloporus undulatus. Taxonomy (NCBI): domain Eukaryota; kingdom Metazoa; phylum Chordata; class Lepidosauria; order Squamata; family Phrynosomatidae; genus Sceloporus; species Sceloporus undulatus. The sequence goes on from NC_056524.1 coordinate 220,410,598, forward strand.
ATCGATTCCAGGAGGAAAGAAGCGAGGCAAACATAAATAACCCAGGGTTTTGTGACACTATTTTGGAAGTATATTTTTTTTTAGAAGAATCAGTTCTGAAGCATTCCCAATAAATGGGAAAGCCAGATCAGAATCAATTCTTTTCTTCTTCTTTTTTTGCAATAGAAATAATTGAAAAAGCAATATATTGCTAAAGCAACAATTTGCTTTAGCAATAGATTGATTTTTCAATTATTTCTTTTTTAAAAAATAATTGTCTCTCCTCCTCCTCCCCCTTCTCCCGGGTCCTCCATACTTGCTTTGCTCCCTCTTCTGCAGTGCAGATGCAGCCCAAGCCAAGCTCTCATTGAAGGGGAAAACCGCTGCTGCTTGCCCGCTGCTGGTGGGGCTTGCAGCGCTGCTGCCATGCCACCGCAGCTTGCCTGGTGGTAGCCGGGCTTGCAGCGCTGCTGCCGTGCCACCACTGTCTGACCAGTGCTGGCCAGACTTGCAGTGCTGCTGCCATGCCAGCCAGCACCAGGCAAGCTGCAGCGGCACAGAAGCAGTGCCGGAAGCATCACCAGCACCGGCAAGCAATGGCAGCGCAACAGCAGCACTGAAAGCCCTGCCAGCTCTAGGAAAGTGGTGGCAACTGGAAGGAAAGAGGGAAAGTAACCAGGAAGGAAGTAAAAGAAGGGGGAGAGGGAGAAGGAAGGGAGGGAGGAGAGGGGAGGAGAGGGGAGGGGAGGGAAGGAAGAGAGAAAGAGAGCCACCTTCCACCATCTCCTTCTAATGGGAATGACAAACGTTCCCAGCAAAAAAAGCGATTCCACAAAAGGTACATTTTCATAATGAGAATGAGGGACCTTTTGGGAATCACAAAGTGGAGTAGAGCCAGATTGGGACATGGATTATATCCCACGTGGGAATGACCCCTTATAAAATCATTGACAGGAGGGTGACAGCTGCCTCCTCAGAGCAAGATATCCAGAGCTAGAGCTTCCACAGCCAATGACTTTTTTGCCTGTTCTTGAAGACAAAAGAGAACCTTTATAGGTAACTGACTTCATTGTTGAGCTGGAAAGGCTTGTTACCACCACAATACTTATCTACCTAGTTTCCACTGACTTAAGTCTGTTACATTTAATTCAAAAGTCTCAGATGTTATAGTTTAGCTAATAAAGGTTTGCATGGCAAAGGTTTCAACAGTGCTTTGATTTCTCATCCCTTGGGTAACCCAAGGAAGTTCATGGAAGGTGAATTTCCAACATTCCCTTTTTCTCCTGTAGGGCCTCCACAAGCCTTTCCAGAGGGTTGGCAAGTGCTTCTGAACCACGTGGAATGGGAATGGGAACAGCTGCCCAAAGGAAATTTTTCCAAATTGTGTTATCATATTCTGACATCTCATTAAATTTTCTTTCATTTTTCCAAATTTCCAGCATTGCAGAGATATTGAAAATCATTCATGCTCATGCCTACAACTCTTATATCTGATGTGTTCACATTCCCTTGGAGACTGTCTGCCCCCCCCCCCCCCCCCCCATGCCTAAGCTATATTTCTAAATGCTCACCTGACGTTTTTCACTAAATAGCCCTGATGGCGCAGTGGCTAAATGCCTGTACTGCAGCCACTCACTCACAAACCATAAGGCTGCAAGTTCAATACCAGTGAAAGGGCTCAAGCTCGAATCAGGCTTGCATCCTTCTGAGGTCGCTAAAATGAGTACCCAGATTGTTGGGGGCAATTAGCTTACACTTTGTAAACCACTGAGGGAGTGCTTAAGTGCACTGATAAGCGGTATAGAAATGTACTTGCTATGGCTATTGCTATTGCAATGCTAGAAAATTGAGAAATGAAAGTAAATTGGGGGAGGGAAGAATTCTTATTTGTTGGGGCAGTGCCCTTATGTTGCCCCTTCCCTGTTATTGTCTCCTCTATCTGACATGGTAAGACACTCTCCTTGCTTGGCAACCTGCTACACTCCTTTTCTCCCCTGTTTGTAGCAAGAAAGTCAGATAGGAACAGCATTTATGTTACCTGGAAAGTGATAATATGTCCAAGGAGTTTGAATCCAAATGTTTACTTTTAGAATGTAAATCTCAGATCATAAAAACAAAATTAGAATTCTTTAGTTGACATTTGGGTTTATAACTGTATACCAACTTGTTCATATTCCCCTGCTGTGGGGAAATTCCATATCTTCTGTTCATTCTAATGGGTTTCTTATGTAACATCCATCTATTATATTAGGGCTGTAATCTGATTTGTGATCTCCTGGTTGTAAGTCTGTATGAAGCCAATGGATCTTACTTCTGAATAAATCTAAATAGAATCAAAATACAGTGGATCTTTGTTATACGCTGGGGTTTGGTTCCAAGATCCCCCGTGTATAACAAAATCCGTGTATGCTCAAGTCCCATTAAGTATAATGACATAGCAAAATGGTGTCCCTAATAAAAAATGGAACATCAAGGTAAATTTATACTTTTTTGGAACATTTTCAAACCGTGTATGCTTGAATCCGTGTATAAAAAATCCGTGTATAAGAAGGACTGACTGTATTTGTACCACATTTTCATCTTCTGAGTACTGAGACATTAGGAGGAACTTCCTGACAGTAAGGGCTCTTTGACGGTGGAACAAACTCCCTCAGAGTGTAGTGCAGTCTCCTTCTTTGGAGGTCTTTAAGCAGAGGCTGGATGGCCATCTGTTGGGGATGCTTTGATTGAGATTTCCTGCATGGCAGGGGGTTGGACTGGATGGCCCCTGTGGTGTCTTCCAACTCTATGATTCTATGAGAGAATAAAATCACTCCATGCTTCAATTCTTGGTTAAAGGAGGTTAAATCTTTCCTTCGTATAAATCCTTTGCTTGCAAAGTAAGGAAAATTGGCATTATTCCTTTGTTTATCCACTCTTCTGAAACTGCCACATGAATGACCATATAATTCTGCATTGCCCTCCAACTCAAGCCACTCATAGTGTAAATCCTGTAATTTAATCATTTTCTTATCTGATTGATCTATTCAATTGTGCTGTCATTTATATTTTCTTCTTTTAAAAAAGGAAATAATAAATTTCAAGGGAAATGAAATGCTGAATTTCAAAATAAATGCAGACTTACCTGTTGTGATCAGGTAGAATAGACAGCACTTGCAGCTTGGTCAAAAAGTACCAGGTAAGCCTTGAAAAACAGAAGACAAAGAAATCTATTGCTAGATCTGGTTGAACATGAACACAGAGAATGTCGTATGAGAACGTTTACTCTCAGATGATGGTTCCAACATCTACTGCAGCAACTTTTTCTAGAGATAATATTTGCATATTGCCTGCCCTGAGATAAGAAGGGGAAACAAAAGGCTTATTTTTAAAGGAGAATATAAGTAAGTTAGTAAAACTGCTAAGTCCTGTATAGTGTAGTAAGAAGAGCTTGCCAGTGGAAAAGTGCAGACAAATGACAATGATAACATCATGTAGTAAGAATAGATTTAGGGCTCATGAGAGAATACCCAATGTGCAATATGAGCATAACAAAAAGCCAGTTTTCTTCACAGCTCTAGTGAGTGCCTAGAAACAGTGTAAACATGCCATCTCCTCTCCACAAATCATCTCTTTGTTGAATTTGTTGTGAAGAAATCTTTTAATGCAGGGATGAGAAACATGTTGTTGGACTGCAGCTCACAGCTGCCCTAGCCACCATAGTCAAAGGCAAGACATGCTGGGAGATGCAGTCCAACACTATCAGGATAACTCGATGAGTCCCACCTATTCTTTAATGTGACTTCTTGCTATTTTTGGAGAAAGATGCTGCTGTGTTTAGGACTTATGTCAGCCTTGCTCAAGTTGCCATCTTCATGATGTCATGAAATGCAAAACATCCAAAACAACAGTTTGAGGGAGATTCTGCTGATGAAATAATGGGAGAATTAATTTTTCATTTTCAAGGCAAAAAATCTCCTAAAAAACCCTAGTGAAATTATTTATAACTATGATAGAGTGAATATTAATTCTTTATAGAGAATCCTTTGAACTAAAAGTAGATTACTGCACAGTTGCTGTTCATGATAGTACTCTACTAGCAAAGTCTACTCCCACCAACAGCCGGGGTGGACAACTGCCTGGGGATAGGAGGCTACATTGGCCTTCACTGAAACTTTGGTGGCCTGACCTCTGTTGTTCCCCTCCCCAGTTTTTTTGTGTGCACCTTTTGGGCTTTTGTTAATTTTTTAAAACCCTTACCTTCCAGGAGCTGCAGAGAGCAATTCAGTCTTGTTTTGGGGCTTCCCTGAGTTGTGTTAGGTCCCAAAGATACATTTTTTTCCAACTAGAAAGTAAACTGGAAAGAGACCTCTCCTGGATTTAAAACAGCCCTGGGATGGGTGGTGAAGACATTACAAAATTACCCCCATGCCTCAGTGGGGCACAGGGGGCATTTTCATTAGATTTTACCAAATTTAGTTCTGGATTTGCAAGGGCCTCAAAAATGGCCTTGGGAAGCCACATGAGGCCCATGGGCCACAGTTTCTCCACCAATGATCAATATGATTCAGGCTACCAGTACATGGAGGGAGCCAGATTAATGATTGCTGATGTACCTTTTATTAGCAGAGGAAACAATATTCCTGCTATATATCATTGGGTCTGCATGCAGCCCTCCAAGGCTATTTTTAAGACCTCTCTCTCTCTCTCTCTCTCCCTGTGTGTGTGTGTGCGCGCGCTTACCTTCAAGTCAATTAAGCCCATGAATTTCTTAGGCAAGAAGTACTCATAGGCCTGTTACAGACTGCCAAAATAAAGCTGCTTTGGGTCTCTTTGGAGGTATGCTGTTTAAACGATGCATGGGTCCTAAGAGTCCGGAGGTTGCGCCAAAGCCGCACTCCATTCCTAAGCACTAGAATGCAGCTTTGGTGCAGCTTCTGGATTCTTAGGGTGCATGCATCATTTAAACAGAATACTTCCAAAGAGACCCGAAGCAGCTTTATTTTGGCAGTCTGTAACAGGCCATAGGTAGTTTTGCTAGCTCCTTCTCAAATATAATCTACAGCACCTGGCATTCATTGGTGGGCTCCCATCCAAGTACCTCTTGAAAGTGACTAGTCCTAGCCACCATAGCCACTAACTAGTGGATTCTGGAACTTGGAGTCCATATGGGTTAGTCCATTCACAGGGCATTGGGAATGTCCAAGGAATTTGGCCCTGTGGCCACTTCAAAGCATGGAGCCTCTCTCACATATATAATTCCAAATAATGCCTAGGATGTGCCCCTGATCCAATGAATTTCCCTAGTTAGAATGATAAAATGAGATGTCTGATTTCAAATCCTGCATCAGCCATGGAGTTAATTGAGGATTTAAAGTAAGCCATTCTCTGATTTCTCCCAACCATCACATGAGTGATTATGTCAAATTATGCCCAATTTACATTCTGTGTGAACAGGCCCAATACAGCACAGCACAACCATCTAGTTTCTGTATGTAGGAGAGACTCAGATCCAAATTTATGTAAGTAGTCAAGGCACCACTTAACCTTAATCAACTTAGAATGTGATAAGATTGCATCCTCTCACAATTACTGCTTTGAAATGATAACAAACTTTCTTCCCATTAAAGCTTATCTTTCCTTTGTTAGCCAATTAAATAATCAAGCAACCATGTTTATCTTATTAAAGTTATATTATCTGAAACCACTATATGATAAACATAGCAATGGGAAAAGAATGATGTTCTTAGTTGTAACAAGTGTGGCTATTACCAGAATGTGTGGTGTTCTTGTTTAGCAATCCAGCTACTGCCTTTTCTAGGATTTCCCATTCTGTTCCTCTCCCCCACCATTTTATGCTTTCCCAATCAAAAGCCAACATTCTGTGACCAATTAAGAGTGTTCTTTCCTCATTGGACTTTTTTGGGTGCCATCCTAAGATTGTTTTTCTCCAAACTTTTTGTTCCCATTTCTGCAAACCTAAGGCTTCCCTTGTTATACATTTTATATTACCTCCTTTTTGTGTACTGATGGAGCCGGTTTGGCTACATAAAGTTCAGGGCTCAGGGAATTAATTTGCTAGAAGTATATAGTTTTCCCTCCATACTGGCAGGGGGTTAGGGGAATGAGACCCCTGCAAATATGGGAAAATTGTGAATAACTCTGCCCCCACTCAGAAGCCAGTTAAAGGGGAGGGTGAGCAGGAGAAGAGGAGCAGGAGTGCATGCTCCTTTTTCCCCCACCCTCCCATCCCTTTAACTGGCTCCCTGCCTCTTCTTCTCCCCATCCTCTCCTTGGGCAACTCAGGCAGAGGATGAGGAAGAGAAGGCAAGAGGTGTTTTGGCCCCTCCGAGACCCTTCTCCTCCCTGATCCTCTCATTGGGCTGCCCAGGGGGAAGATTGGGGAGAAGGGTCTTAGGGGGGAGGAGAAGGATCTGGTGAGTCCCCCTGAGACCCTTTTCCTCCCCAATCTTTTCCCTGGGCATCCCAAGAAGAGGATCAGGAGGAGAAGGCAAGAGGTGCCTTAGCCTCTCCAAGACCCTTCTCCTCCCAGATCCTCTCCTTGGGCTGCCCAGGGGGAGGATTGTGGAGAAGGATCTTGCGGGGGAGGAGAAGGGTCTGGGCGGACAAGGCACCTCCTTCTTTCATCTCCCCAATCTTTCCTTGGGCTTCCCAAGGAGAGATTGGGCAGGGAAAGGGAGGAGGAATGCCCACATTAGCACCTCGACCTTACAAATATTCGAAACCATGAGTCTCAAGACCGTGGATATAGAGGGCCAACTGTATAGGATGATTCATGCCAAGCAGTAAATATTGCATCCAGATACAAAAAAATGCCAACTCTAGCGTGTATAAGGAAAGGATTTGTAGAAGTTTTGCTTTTGCAAAACACAAACAACTGAACTGCTGGTTGTTTTCAACTGCTATATTTACATTGGTTTACATGGTAATATAAGAGGTAGATTGGTTCTTCATTCAGATACCTATTGGAACCACCAGGGATGTAATTCTTCACTAAGGGGGGATACAGACGGGTGGCTCCATGCTGCCTGTCTTTGCCCTTCATTGGTACAGTGACAACCACATGTGCAGCACTGACACACTCTCTAAAAAGAAGCCACCTAGAGCAGCTTCCTTTCAGGAGCGCCATAATGGTGCTTGCACGCCATAGTGCTGCCGCTTCTTGTGAGTGCTGTTTGAGCATGTGGATGCAACAGTTGTGCACCCTGTGTGGGTGGGGCTGTGGCAAGACGGTGCATGGGTGCCGCTAGTAGGGCTGGGTGCTATGCCGTTTTCAAGTGCTGTTCACAATTAGGAACGTATACTGCACAAAATTCACACTTGCTTGTTTTGTGCAGAAAACAGCATTCTTTTTCATTGCAAATAATATTTCAGTGCAGAAATTTTAAGTCATGTATAGAAATTTCTCATGTATAGAAATTTTCTCTACAGGAAATGTGTTTTCTGAATCACTCAAACACATACAAATATTATGCAGAATAAATCCCCATTTAAAACATTTTCTGTGTACAAAACAGCACCTTTGAACAGGAATTAATACTTCTACACTGGGGTATTATTTTCTACAAAGAAAATGCTGTCTCCTACACAGTAAATGCTGGTTTCTGTGCAAAACATCCTTGTGTGAATTTTGCGCAGAGTAAGGAGCAAACAGCAAAGATTCTCATCAGTCCAGGATTCTTCCTGAGTTTCCCAATCTTTCAAAAATACATTTTATCTCATTTTTTTAAAAAAAATATTTTTAAATATATTTTCCATCCCTACGACTGGATGATATTTTAAACATGTGAAAACCTCCTTGGTTCCAGCAACATTTTACTGCAGTTGTATGAGTCAGTTCTTTATTTGTTTAGAGGTGCTGTCTTGTCTTTGCAGCTCATGTATTATGAAACTGATTTATAGCAAGAATATATATTTGCTCTGCCAAAGAAAAACCATGACCTCAGTGCTATTGCTAGTCCCAACCAGAGACGAAATATGGAAGCAATAATTTTAACCAATATTGAGCCTCCCACACTAGTGACAAGATAACTTTCTGGAGCAGAAGTACCAAGATGAATGTGGCAGAATAAAAATGGTAACCATGGAAAACCTGGTGGATCGTGGGTGAAAAAATAATAGAAATCTGCTAGATCATATGTGGAGCTTGCCAGAATATACATTTTAGTGGCTTTTCAAAGTCCAATTTTGGTTATACCTAATAGTTTACTTCCATGTTGACATTCACCAATAAATTCAGTCGGTCTACTCTAGTTGGAATGAGCAATAATATTCAGAACCACATCTCTAGGACTAGAGCCATTTTTAAAGATCCCAATATGGGGCCATCTATGGGGCCACCAGTATTAATATGTGGTCTCTTTTTACTACTTCTCTTTAGTTCAGTAGATATTAAGGCATCTGGGCATATTTGTGGAGGAAAGTACAGGATTATGGTGGTAGCAGAGTATCATAGGGGCAAAACAGACTGCCCTAAAGAAGAGGCTTCTGGCCATTCCTTTGAGTGCTGGATCAGGGCCACAGCAATCACATGCCACAGCCCCAACCCAGCATTTTCCTGGTGCAAAAAGAAGCGGCAGAACGCTGCTCCTTTTTTTCACCGGGAAAAAGGTGCCTTTGCCCTGGCAGCAGTGGTTTTTCTGGGTTTCAGCGGTCGGTTACCATTGCAATTGTCTTTGAATGTCACTCTAGGGCCATATGAGAAATTTGAAAATTATGCCTGCCCGTGTTAAAACAGAGCACAGAGAGTTTGAGGGCACCATCATTATCGCCAATGGCCTTTCCATACTTCCAAAGGATACAACTGCTGATGCAAACCCTGTAATAGTATCTCATGATTTATGAATTTTTGTTTGTTTTGATTGTGTTGCATCAGTCTGATTTGTATCAACATTTTCATCCCACTCAAGGGAAGCCTTTCTTCACTTACGAGGTTGGCAACTATAGCTCAGAAAAATAATGATATTTTTCTGTGAGTGAGCAGATCTTCCTGATAATCAGCTCAGTATATGTTCAATCTGGACAGAATTTTGCAAAAGTTTATTTACAAACTATTTAAACTCAAGAGTAATTTTTCCAAACTCTGCTCTCTATATTTGCCACATTAGCTCTAACATATATTTAAGGAAAGGCCCATAGTGATGAGAGAATAACTTTCAGGAGTAAAGTACCAGATGCTGTGGAGGAATAAAAAAACAGAGTCATGGAAAATCTAGTTGATTGTGGGTAAAACATGATCAAAGCTTGCTAGATCATGTGGGGCTTGCCGAATATAAATATTACTGGCTCTTCAGACTCTAGTTTTGGTTTTACCTGACAGACATGGTTGGTGGTCATAGCTGCAATCAGCATGGAAAAATGCCATCTGATTGCCAACTCAACATTGTCCAGGTGCTCAATGTGAAAACCTTGTTGAAGTTCTAGAAATCTCTTTTCAACTCAGTGTTTACTAGGCCAATGTAGTGGTTATTGTCTGAAAATGCACTGCCAAAGAATCAGGCATTGTGGAACACTGCTTTGTTTGTTTTCACTCTCAGTCAGATCCTGTTTGAAAATCATATGAAGGTGGGGACTTGTTAATCTTGCCAGAAAAGAGCAAAGAAAACAACACACTGTGATATGATATCTAGAATTTACTTCTAGTTGATAAACTAACTAGCACAGAGATAATACTCTGTAGTATGGTTTGGGATAACGTGTGGATACATATAACTATTAAGAGGTGTGACTTAATATATGCAGGGCACCTTTTCAGAAAAGGTTTTAGAGTGTTGCATGGGTAACATCTCTATCATGAGCACATTAAAATCAAGAAACCAGTCAAATGACCCCCCCCCCCCCCGCTCCAAGTTTTGGTTGGGAGAATGGGTATTTTGGAAGAAAATGCATTGCTCTTCTTCATGTACAGAAACACAGCAAGGAAGGAGAAGGCCATTCAGTATATTTTTTTGATTGATTGATTGAAATTTTATTTATATACCGCCGTTCCTATGATCACGGCGGTTTACAAACAGAATAAGATACAATACGATACAGGTTACAAATATATACATAAAAATCACAGTTTAAAAATCAAAAATTACAGTAAAGTCCTTCATAAAAAACAAACAAAAAAAACGTATACTACTATATATCATTAAAATCCATCATTAATCAATCAAAAAATAAAACATATAAAAATACAATAAATAGTTGCGGAGCAAAACAGTCAGGACATGTGAGGAAGGCTTGACGAAATAAATGAGTCTTAAGGTTTCTCTTAAATGACTCCAGGGAGGGGGCTAAGCGGGCTCCTCGAGGAGAGCGTTCCAAGACTGCGGGCCACCACAGAAAAAGCCCTTTGCACAGTCGCTGCGTATCTTGTCTTGGGAACACTAAAGTTTTCTCCACGGATCTTAGAGTGCGGGGAATGCATTCTCCACCATCTCAGGTGAAAGGTTGGTTTGAACTGCTAGCTTGGCCAAGATATAAACATGATTGGAGTCTGAAGGAAAGGTGGGTGTTCAGGAGGAACTTACTTAATTATAGCAACTTCTGTATGCTCCTAGAGAGATCCATTTCACAATAAGAGAAACCGTGTTCTCACCCTGTGCCCCTTAATGAAGCCAGAATTACAAGATAAAACATTGAGATTAATTACTTGAATCCAGCAAACACCAAGGTAAGGTTAGACTGGTCAAACTAATGGCCTCCAAAGCAAAATGCCATGATGCATCTTCAGACTGTATGTGGCCAGAATATAAGATTTGGGTCTGCCACCACTATTAGCTATGACAGGAAAGCTAACTTCTTTGCAGTCCAATGATTTTGTATTCTGCCTATCCATTTTTTAAGTACAAGATCACAAAGTGGACATAATAACAAAATATATGAAATTCATTAAAATACAATAAAGCATTTTAAAAACAGAGATAAGGAAGAAATAAGGAGAATGGTCATAACTAGATCCTGTTTGTGGCTTCCAAAGGTATTTTACTAGGCAATAACTTGTACAGCCCATTCTTCTTTTGTTGGAATCACCTTATTCTTCCATTTGAGGTCATACATTCTCCTTGCAGTTTATATCATGTAAATAATTTTACCAAATTTTTTCCAGATCTCCTTCCAAAATTCCCAAAATATAAATTTCTGGTTTCGGACACAAATTCCGTTCTAGTATTTCATTTATCGTTAATCATATTCCAGTATTGTTTTGCCTGATCACATCCCACCACAATGATAAAAAGTACCAGCTTCTTTTTCATTTCTGCAATGTTATTTTTCAATTTGTAATTTTGGGGTTTTCTCTGTGAGAGATGAGAGATCTATTGGAAGAAAATCTTTATAAGTTTTCCTGTGTAGTTTTGAGAGACTGTATCTTTTCCCATTTAACCATTTCTTACCTGTTGTCTATTTCAGTGCAGGCAAAACTTTTAGGGGCTGAGTGCCCTAACTAAAAGGTCTTCCAGCACTGGGTGTTACCGGTGGCTGGTGTGGGACTTCCACCTTTCAGAGGAGGGACTTCATGAAACATTAGGAATAAACTCTTCTAGAATATGGCCCACATAGACTGAAAAACCCACAAAAACAAAAAGATATCATCCAAACTTTATAAAAATTGTATTAAATGGGAAACAGAGGAAGAAAATTAAGACGTCCATGTTTAAATGGGCACCAATATGGTCATGTAATACAACTGGATAATGGGGAGAAAGTATGGAATAAAACAATGAAAATCTCTTTATCTCAAAATATCAAAGATAATTTATATAAGATGCACTATAGGTGGCATCTTATCCCCAAAGATTATCTGTGATGTACAAACATGTTGATAAGAAATGTTGGAGATGCAAAAGGAAAAGGGACTTACTACCATCAGTGGTGGACATTTAAAATTTAAATGTGAAACTAAAATGTGAAAATTTTAAAAAATGTGGTCATATCCATCAAATAATTGAAAAATATTACAGATAAAATTTTGGATGAAGCCAGAAACTATTTATTAGGCATGATGGACAATCAAATAAGGGAAAGAATGTAAGATTGATTCACTGTTTAGTGGCAGCAGCCAGACTACTAATAGCACAGAGTGGAAAGTGTTTGAAGCACCATATATAGAAGAATGGTTACTAAAAGTAATGGATATGGTAACAGTGGACAAATTGACATGTCTTCTAAGAGGCGACCTCCTATGGGTGAATATGTAAAGATATGGGAACAGACAATGGAATATTAAGTGATCAATGGGATATATTAACAAACACTAGATGTATAGGATTACTGATTTGGAAATAAATAAGTAAAGAGCAAATATACAAGTAGATAAATATATTAGATAATAAAGGTATATCTGAAGTTATAGCAGAATTGGAAGATAACTTTATCTGTGTGAAATAGAAAACAGTCAGTGAGAAACAGGGAGCTTACTAGCTCAGGGATTAATTGTTGAATGTTGTTGTTTGTGTGAATTTTAAAATGATTTTTATGTTGTTGTTTTGTATTCATTTATGCTATGTGTATTTTATGTTTTTATCAATAAAAATATATTTTTAAAAAATTAGATTCCCATATCCTTAACAGAGTACAGGAAGCAATAAAACATTCTAAAGTGAAAAACCTGTGTGAGTATAATAGTTTGACAGCTCTTTTTACAAACATTTATGTGATTGGGAATACCGCTGCAACATGTAATGATGAGCTTTAAAAGGGATATGCCAGAATCTGGAAGAAGTAGGATATCTTGTTACAAAAGAGTAAGGATACAAAAGACCCCAAGATTACAGCCAACATCACTTTTGATAATGTGATACAAATGTTTGCGTTAATTTTAGGAAACAGACTGAAAAATGTTTAAAGACGTTGATTGACGAGGCCAATGGGGCTTGTTGCCAAAATGATACATGAGACAAAAGTTTAGAATAGTAATTGATGTTTAGAATGCTTTGAATATCAGAGCGATAAAAAAATGAGTTTATTTAACCACTGCCCTGGTGGCGCGTGGTAAATGCCTGTACTGCAGCCACTCACTCAAAACCAAAGGTTGTGAGTTCAAGCACCACAAGGGCCCAAGCTCGACTCAGGCTTGCATCCTTCCGAGGTCGCCATGAGTACGAGGTGCCTCGGGTTACGAAATTAATTCGTTCCTCGGCCGCTTTCGTAACCCGAAAAAGCCTTCGTAAGCCGAATTGCCATAGGCGCTAATGGGGAAAAAGCCGCGATTCCGTCGAAAAACGCCGAGAAAAAAGCACCAAAAGTTTTTTCGTTAACCGAAAAAACATTCGTAACCCGGAAACAATGATTCCCTATGGGATTTTTTCGTATCCCGAAAATTTCGTACCTGGGTATTTCGTATCCCGGGTACCACTGTACCCAGACTATGGGGGCAAATTAGGTTACTTCCAAATAGCTTACTTGCTGTTCACAGCTATGATCTTTGGAATAGTGGATATAAATAAATAAATTAATTAATTAAATTAAATTCTTTTTCGATTTTGAAAAAGCTTTTGATTCACTTATTGGTGTACAGTAAATAGAAGTGTTAAAGTACAGGATAAGTAAAAAAACTTATCTAAATAAAATTCTAAATTGGATAAGTTAAAATACATACTAATCAGAGGGCTACATCGAATCAACAGAAAAAGGTCCGAGATTATAAAGTTCTTAGGGTGTTCGTCAGGGCTTCCCACTATTACAGTTATTATTTTTGATATTATGGATTTGCTTTAAAAGTTAAAAATGATGAGAACCTTAGAGCTGTGAAACCAAATTATAAATAAGAGCCTTCATGCTGACGTGTATTAGAGCCCAAGGCAATACTTCTGCTAGTGCCTTGTGGTTTGATGGGGCCGGTTGTGACTTGCAATAATCAATTTTAACCAACCAAATGTGTAAAGAGAGAGGAATGAATAAATAGGGGGTATCAAATAGGGGGATTAATTATTTCGGGATCCAAATTACAAAAACAAAAACACAAAAAAACCGATTTGAAAACAATTATAAAAAAACTATGGAATTGGATTAAAAGAGATATTTAAATTAGAAAAGGTTCAACTTATCCTTTCGGAAGAATAGCATTAAAATGCTTATCTTGCAAAAAATCCTTTTTTATTTCAGATGCTGCATTTATATAACGGATAAATATGCAAAGACTGGCAGAGGGACATAGTCAAATTGTATTGGAGGGGGAATAACCTAGTTAAATTAAATTTTTTCGAAACTCAAAAGAAAGAGGAGGTTGGCTTCCCCAGCCTAAAATTAAATTATGAGTGTGCAGCCTTTTGCGGATACAAGAATGGATATAGATTAAAAGATAATAGAAGGATGTGGGGTAAGTATGAGTGACCTGCCATATCTAGCATATTAAAAAAATAAAAAAAATAAAAAAATGTAAATCAATGTATTAGAAAAGCCCTGATTAATACTGGAATAAATACAGAGAAGAATTTTAGCAAAATAGCTATATGGATTTCTCCCTGAAGCCTTTTTGTAAAAGAAATGCTTAGAGAAGAAAGTGGCTTAATATAAGGACATGCTTAAAAACAGGGTCTAAAGTATTAATGAAATCTAAAGCAGAACACTAAATGAGGTACCCTAAAAACTGGTTCACACCGAGACAAAATTTAACAAGATACACAATGGATGCAAATTATATGGGTTTGAAAAAGAGACAAAAAACAATTAGAAAGATACAGACAGAAAGACAAAGCAATTGGGAAATTATATGGATATTAATGAAATATAAGATGATTAAGTGGGTGACGAATATAGCCATCCTATTCAAATAGAATTGTGATGGCTACAACTACACCTCCTTCCACATCCTTCCAGACCCCCTCCCCAGTCTCCCAATTGCCTCTCCAAAGGCAGCTGAAGGCTGGGGATGGTGCAAGGGAAGGAGGAGGAGAGGGCATACACCTGTTCCTCCTCCTTCCTGACCCTCCCCGGCTTCCACTTGTCTCTCTGGGGCAGCTGAAAGCGGGACGCATGGGGAGAGGAGGAGAAGAGGCATGTACCTCTTCTCAGCCCCTTCCAGTCTCCAGTTGCCTTTTTGGTGGCCCGTGAAGGCTGGGGGTGGCACGGAGGTGGGGGAGGAGGAAGAGGCGCACACCTCTTTCTCCTCCTTCCAGAACCTTCCTCACCTCCAGTTGCCTCTCCAGAGCAGATGATGGCTGGGGACGTGGGGGGGGGGGAGGAGGGGAAATGGAGGTGTGTACCTCTTCTTCCTCCTTCCAGGCCCACCCCTGCCTTCAGCTGTCACTCTGAAGGCTGGGGTAGTGCAGCAGCAGCAGCACAGAGGAAGAGGCATGTGCCTATTCCTCTTCTCCCCCCTCGTTTCCTCTGGACCTTCAGCTTTTCTGGACAGGCAGCCAAAGGCCTGGGGGTGGCGAGAAGAAATCCCACCTGAAGGGTTGAGATTTTAAGACAAAGAAATTTCGTTGTTTTATCCATACTTTCCCCCATTATCCGGTTCTATTACATGACCACATTTTGTGCCCATTTAACCATTGACGTCTTAATTATTTCTCCCTCTGTTTCCCATTTTAATACAATTTTATAAAGTTTGAAATATCTTTTGGGTTTTTTGTCGTTTTTTCGGGCTCTGTGGCCATGTCTAGAAGGTTTATTCTGATGTTTCACCAGCATGGGCTGGCCATCTTCAGATAATGCTGACCTGGAAGAGAATTCTTTTGGTTTTCTTCAATAGGACTTTTTCTAATTCTGTAGTTCTTTCTCAGGGCCAATCTTTATTCTGTCTTTGTTTTCTCTTTCAATGCCTATAGAGGAACTAGTGGCATGGAATTCCATCCTTCTAATCTTCTTCTGTATTATTTTGGACCCCTCCTCAAATTGAATTAATGCACTATCGTTTTAATTATTTCCCTTTTGTAAAAGGCCTCGTGTGCAGAAATACAGAGGGCTGTATGAGGAGTATTTTCCCTTGTATGTTTTCCAGTTTCTCAGCAGAGATCTTCTAATATAGTGGTTATTAACCCTTTGTTTACTTTCTCCTTGTTAAACCAAAGATAGGTGTGCCACCCAAACTTAATTCTTCTCCCTCCAGATTTAACACAGACTGGTGTTCTGTAACACCATCCAGTCCCTGATCCATACCAAGCCTGTTGTCTTCTAATACAATGAAGATTGGGAAGTCCCAGACCTCCCTTCTTAGGCATCAAATACTCTTTTATTCGGGTTTCTTCCAGCCCATACATTCTTGAAATGTTCTGTTACCATTCAAAACACTGCCAGGGTAGTGTATATCAGAATTGTCTGAAACAGAACAGGAAGTGGGAAAAAGCACCTAAGCATCCCAGAGTGACACATGGATCGGCATTGCATGGAAATCCTTTTGATTTCGTGTCCAAATTGAACATAATTATAAATGATCCAATTATTTGTTGTATGACCATAACCAAAATTTCCCACCTTTTCCCCTATTTTAATTCAGCTTTTTCACTTAATTCTTTTTCTTCTTTCTTGGTCATATTTTTAACTATTTTTGTTTAATCTGCATTTATTTCCAGTCCTAACATTAAACCAAAATCTCTTACTATGGTTTTACTTTTAGTATAACCTTCTAGTGGTTCTTCTAGGGTCAATGCAATGATCATCAAATGCTCTAATCTGTGCTCATCTTTTCTGATTTTCAACCTCTTTAATAGCCAAATCTTGCATCATCATGGCAGCCTCCATGGGGTGGGAGGCTGTATCATCATGGCGGCCCACATGGGGAGTGGGAGGCTGCCATGATGGCAGCATCCATATGGATTACGGTTTGGAGCATGCAGTTGGTGTGTGCTCCCAAATCCTAGAATTGGTGCTGGCACACTGCTTCCCGCCCATTGTTTGGGCCTCTGGTTTCTTTATTAGTATCTTTAAAGCATTGCTGGATCGCTTCGTCCCAACATGAGTAAAGTGTTCATAATCAAATCAATATATGTTTTGGTGTAATTTCAAATAAAAATGTGTCCTTATTTACTGGGGGTATAAACACCTTATATTAACACTTGTTGTCTTCCCAAATACATTCTACCAAGTAGTGTCCCTTTTATCTTTGGAAATTTCTTTTGAATTTAAATGTTGATTTACGTACATAATTACCCTCTTTTACTATTATTATAGAAGCTACATATTCATTCTCAATTTTTCAATGCTTAGCAATTTTACATCCTTCTTTCAATACATGTTTCTTGAAGACAGACAATGTCAAATTTCTTTTTTTACAAGAAGGAAAATACTCTTTTTAATTTTGTGTAGAATTTAAATCTTTGCTAATCTATATATCCTTGGTTAAAGAAAGATAATTTAATTGTTCACTTACTTTATTTTACAAAATTACTTTTGTCCAAATCAAGAAAGTATTATACTCAACATTTAAACCACAAATGACCTGAAAATTGTGCAGTTTTTAGAGACTCTTTTCTCTTCTTTTCTTTGCATCAGGAAGATCCCCCCCCGCCCCACTTCCACTAAAAACTTCTCATCCCTAGACAAGAAAGTATGGTTTTACCCAGACAGATATTTCTAGGGATCCTAGATATCAGGATATTTGTAGGGTCCTAGCAGTTTGCTATTCATCATCACCACCACCATTTTTTCACTGACAAAATGTTTCTCCCAGGTTGGGACTCAAGAGAACTTACAAATGGAGAAAAAAAAAAATTACAATAGAACACATACAGGTGTATCCTTTATCAGAAATGATTGGGTCCAAAAGTGTTCTATATATAGTATTTTGGAATACCTATATTTGTATATACACATGAGACATAATGAAGCTGGAGAGAGACTGAGCATCTGGAATGGGCAGGAATTAAAGTATGTGTTTGGTAAAAACCTATACCTCCTGCATTTCATAGATCCTCTTGTCTCTCTCCAGACACGTCTCTACCCAGCCATCACAAATACCAGTACAAGTATGTAGCTAAAAAAAAAATTGGGAATTTGAAGTATTTCAATTTTGGAATTCTGGAATAACAGATGCTTAACCTATATAGCTAAAAACATACCAAAGTAGAGATTAAAAACAGTATTATTTAACAGTGAATTAAAACAATTTATAATAGTATTTTAAAAGTAAAGATTCTAAATAGTGTTTGGTATGTGCCTTCACAGTCATCTATATGACATCATAAAACCCCTTCTCTTCTTAGCATTCATTTTCAAAGGCGTGCTGAAATGAAAAGGACCTAACCTTTTGCCAAAAGAAACAAACAACATAAAACAAAACAGCAAGAAAGAAGCCATCTTACCTTCCCTAAGAGGGGTTCCAAAATGTGAGAGCAGCACAGAGAAGGCTTTCTCCCATCATGTTTCTTCTAACAATTTTCTGTAAAGACAGTAACATAGAGAAAATGTTCCCCTGAATTTTTAGAGCTCAGGAAACATACAGGCCAGATACTACCTGAAAGAGTTCTACCTAAATGTTAGGAAGAATCTCCACACAGTAGAGCTGTGTTCATAGTGAAATACATTGCCCTGGAAGGTGGTGGGTTCTCTTTCTTTGGAGGTTTTTAAACAGGCTGGATGCTATCTTTCAGGGTGCTTTGATTCTGTATTCCTGCTGGCAGGGACTTGGATTGGATGGCGTTGGGTCTGTTCCAACTCATTGATTCTAGATTTTTATATTCTATAACAAGGGCGTCAAAGCAGATGGCCCCATAGAAGAGGTTCTGGCCACTCTGGCTGCAATCCACACTGTGATCACG
Source organism: Sceloporus undulatus (assembly GCF_019175285.1). Taxonomy (NCBI): domain Eukaryota; kingdom Metazoa; phylum Chordata; class Lepidosauria; order Squamata; family Phrynosomatidae; genus Sceloporus; species Sceloporus undulatus. Next base: position 220,429,263 of record NC_056524.1, read on the forward strand.
GCAACCCCACAGCCTGCTTCCAAAAGAGGATGGCTGATGCAGTCCCCAAGCCAGTGCAACCAGAAGCCGAATTATTTCTGCTGCTTTTTACTGTGGTGCTGGACTCCTTCGGCAGTGCAGGAGTTGCTTCTGGCCAGTTTTGGCGGCATGCATCATTTGAATGCCACAACCCCAAAATGGCCGAGCTGCCTTATTTGGCCCATGTGTTCTGAGCCTATGTGTTTCAAATAACCTGGACTTGAGCTGTTAGTGCATCAGTGGTTGTACTCCTTTCGTTTTGTGATCATAAACTGAAGTGATATTACCAACATGATGGGCATTAGTGTATGTAAGGGAAAATAGCCCAGACCTGAAAACTATGATAGGATATTAGCTTTATCCACATTCTTAGATACATCATGACAGGCTTTCTATTCAACAGCTTCTTTCAGTTCTGAGATCATTCGGTAAGATGCCAGCTTGACCAATTCAATATATGGCTGAAATAATAGCCCGGAACTGCCACACAGGGCGCTGATATCCTCTGTCACAGTGTGATTTGAAAGGCCGACACTGAGAATGAAGAAGTGACTAGAATCACCAGGAGAAGAATCACGCAGGATGCCAGTAAACCGCCACAGCACTATGAAGATCCAGACTATCTTTGCCTATGAAAGAAAAATAAAAACAGAAAGTCTTCATTGGATAAGTAAAAAAAGAAGTGAAAAAGCCATTTGATTTTGGCCTTTGTTGAAGGTCCCTGTTTGCTGATGGCAAAAAGAATGCATAAGTGTTTTTTGGGTTTTTCAGGCTATGTGGCCATGTTCCAGAAGAGTTTTTTCCTGACATTTCACCAGCATCTGTGGCTGGCATCTTCAGAGAATGCTTGCCTGGAAAGGAGTTGTTGGTATAGGCAACCATTCTCTGGAAGATAAACAGCCACAGATGCTGGTGAAATATCAGGAAGAAACTCTTCTAGAAATGGTCAATAGCCCGAAAACCCACCAAAAAACTATGGATGACGGCCATGAAAGCCTTTGACTTCACAGTGTATAGTGGTTTGCAAAAACTTTGGCACTAATCAGATGGGAAGGATAGCACAGGCCAAGTCCATGCTATCCTGCCCCAATCTTGTCCCAGGTCAGTCCCTGAGTGGTACGTCAGATGCTGGCATCAACACAGCCACTCGCTGCTGTGCCATGGACCCCTTACCACCATGTCCCCTGTACTTTCCATAACCTTGTATCTGCTGAGTAGACCCTGTTGTGGCTTTCAGGGCAGAAATGGGGAGCTGGCTACACCCACAAGGCCAGGAGATCACATCTGATGTCACGGCCATGACAGGATTCTTCTCAGCAGACATGATGTGAGGTAGGTAAGGGCATGCAGGGCTGTCTGGTTTATTAGTTGTTACCACAGAGTTTCCTAGAAACTCAGTGGCAAAAAGCTCCATGCAAACAGCATGGATGGCCCATGCATACAGGCCCCATGTCATTCAGACTCAAGAATACTTCAGGCTTTGAATAAAGGACAAGCAACTTCAAGAGTATTTAGCAAGTGCACTAAAAGCATATTGGGTGCCTATTAACCAAATGTCTGAATATATTTTAAAATTGGTGGTTGTTGTTGGTAATGCAGAAAGAAAAGTGCTAATAAAGCATTTTTTCCTGAATCAAATGTACATTTAAGCATAATTTGAATAGCATTCCAATTATATCTGGTGGAGGGGAAACTGTTTAAGCATCAATTGTAAAATGCTTAAAATGAACAAAGCAGGGGAGTATGTCTGACTTCCTTGTAATGGTTTAGGGCAGTGGCTGTAATTTTGAACTCAATGTTGGTAGAACCCTATTCCCTGTTCCATAACACTGAAGTAGTTCAGTAAAAAGGCTTAGGTAGTCTTCTTAGGCATACTTCTAAAACCAAAATATACTTCAATGACTACTATGGAAGTATTACAGAATAATTATTAAACACCTTGAAGCACACATTCATAGGGAAAATAATAAAAAGCTTTTTTTGTTCTGTCCAGCTCACGCCAGTCACATGCTATTTATGAGGTACATCTTTCTCCCAACAATTAGGAAGGGTGTTAAAGCCACGTTTGTCATGTAATAGGTCTAAAAGAGATTAATTTTTAAAATATGAGAGAGCAGCATGTCTGGGAAAAGCAAGAATTGGTGCACTGATCCACCTAGGTCAGAACTTTCAGTTCTAACTGGCTTCCGTTGACCTCTAAGATCTCAGGTGGAATTTTGTCTAACCCCTACTATCCCATTTAATGGGAAATGTTAGTAAATGAACTGGGCCCATCTACATCCAAAGCATTTTTTTCTAACACTGATGTATGTCCCATCCTCACAGAGCACTATCATATCTATATATCCCCCACACTGTACTGATTGTGGCAGGAACAGTCCTGATTAATTTTCTGCCATCCCACTTTCTCAGCTGCTTGTAAAATGTTTGATTTTCTCTCTCCTCCTTCTAGCTCTCCCCTGCCCACTTTGTCCTCAGCTTATTCAGTTTTGCAAATTGCGTTCAAAGTGAAAAAGTAGTTTGCACTCCAATATTCTCAGCAGTGGGAGGGAGAGTGCAGGTTCTTGTCCTTCCCAGTAGGCTGAGGCAATCTACTGAAGCATATCCTGGCTGCTATGTTCTTCCATTTAAAAACTTTTGCCATCTTGATCAACACCTATTGTTGCTTGGTCACACGTGTTTTGGTTTTCATCTGTGCAATGCTGATGAATACCACTTGCAAAATGTGATACCTTGCTTGTTCGAGCTTTTGACTAGACAATCTTCCTCAGGAATGTAACAAATACTTGCAAAATATTCTTCTTGCTATAACAAAGTGGGGATTTTTAACAGTTTGTGTAGAAAATAGTGTGTTTTTTACCAATACAATTTTTGCACAAATGCTGTGTTAAGTGCAAGAAACAAGGGTGTGTGCTTTTTGCAAAACTGAATTCTTACGAGAAAGTCCTGAAGTTGAAAATAATTGAAATATATGAAAAATCTTTCCTAATCTCACAGAAAGATTTTTTTGGGATCATTATTCATTTTTACATGCATCCCTTGTATATACCTTGACACAAGAAAAATGCCTAATTTTTTTCTCATTTGCACATTAATTCACTCTATTAAAACAACAAATTTTCCAATACTTTTTTTAAAAAAAATCTCACTTGCGTGGGGGGGAGAAGCTTTTCACTGGCCCTTAATATTTATTTTAGTTATTAATAAACATGTTTATTTTGCCCTATATCCAAAGATCAGTACTATTTTTATTTGAATGTTAATGCATTCATATTCAGTTTCAGTGTTTCTGGCTTATAATACCAGCAGAGATTTTTTTTAAAAAAAAAAACTCCATGTAAAATCAGATCAAAAACTTTAGGTTTCTTCTGCTTATTTGCACTTTCTCAAGTCTCTTCAGTACTTCCAACATTATCGTAATCCCTTTCATTACATTTCTAGATCTTACTTAAATAATATGTATTCACTCTTAGTGGCAATGGCAGGATATGCGCCCTAGTTTGCTCCACAGGGAAGCCGCAGCCTTCAGACTGTGGGGCTTCCCCGTGGAACAAAAGAACCCTTAAAAGACGGGTTCTTTATGCGGATGCTTGGACGCTGCAATGCGCCAATGGCACACTGCAGTGTCACAAGCGCGCCGGGACGTGCGGACTCTAGGTGTCTGTCACGGAAAATGACAGTGCCCATGTAAACGGGTGCCACCATTTGCATCCTGGCAATGTCTAGGGTTGGGAGCATCTAAAAATATGCTCCCAGGCAACTCTAGTACACATTCAGGACGTACTAAAAGGTCCATGTAACAGGGCCAATTCTGGAGGATAGTCATGTTAATCTAGTGCACCCTTCTCCACCTGGCCCAGCATGTTTTGGGTGGAGCTGTTTGCACCCGCGCATGATTGATGTTTGGGGATGTTTGAATTTCATCCAGAACCTATGAGGTCTGGGGCAGCTGTTATAGGGGTAATTTTATCACCACCCCCCCCCCCCCGCAACATCAAGTCTCATATTATGAGTTGTCTTAATGACAAGTTAAACATGGCAGAATGTGTTCTGCTCAGAAATAGTTCAGTAAAAAAAAAATGCTTTGCTGATTCCACTTAACCTCTGTAATAGGATCCATCTCAGGGCCCACGTTTTCCGCTTTATTCTACAATTAGTGAAGCACCTCTAGTCTGGATCAGGAAACCAGTAAGGGTCTTTTCATCCTGTCTCCACCACTGTGGTTTCTATCTTCACTTGGCCCACCATGGAGCACAAAACTAGAATTGAACACTATTTTGCACTATTAGAAGAGTGGAAAGCTATATTGCAATAGCAATTACAGATACACTGGGACTGTCTGGTTTGGAATCCAGGATGAATTAAAACCCTGTTTCTCCACCCATAAATATCCTGACTCATATTAACCCCATCAGCACTTCCTGTAGAATAAAACAGAGGGAAAATATATCACTGATAGCTGCATCATTAAAATAATGCCTGTTTTGGCCCTCATATTCCAGAGACTGGCTTAACCACAAAACCTATTAGGAAACATATTGGTCTGATGCCACTGGCACCTGAAATTTCATTGAAACTGTTTGACATATTATGTTTTCTGGACTAATGATTTGGAATCATGTTATGAATGTGTGGAATGTCATATAATGTTGATGAAGCTTCCAGACCTGCAAAACATTTTATCTGGATGCAGCAGACCATGGTGTTGTTGGGAATAATTCTGGCATCATGGGTGGAACTTTAAGTCCATTAGCTGTATAATTTTAGTTAATTTTAGTTTTAGTTAAGAGGAAAAGAGTTTAAAACTGAAAGGAACATTTCAGCCAGTCTCTTAATATAGTAATTTGGTCATTTAAAGAAGGCTTTTTGTGTAAATGAGCAGTGTTGTTACTTCCCAAGATGTCTGTGCTGTTAGAGGTTTATGGTTTTTTAAAAAAAAGATGAATGGTAATAATAAATGTTAACAAACAATAAATGTGTTCTTCACTAACCTACCACCACAAAGCTGCTCCTTCCCAGATTTTTCTTCTCTCTGCATTTTTTCTTCCTATAGATAAAAAGAAACTTGAGTGTGTGTGTGTGGTTACAAAGATTTCAGAACACATACTCTGTGTTAGACTGTGGTAGTTATGGATGATGTAATTTATTCACTATTGGAATAGTAAAGTATTTGTGCTTCTAAACTATAGCATGGTCTTGTACCATTCCTTTAGTTGTTGTGGTATAAACATCACTTTGTAGTTTATCAGCTACAGCAACATTTGTGATACATAATGTCACAGGAATATAAAGAAAGCTCTGCTGGATCAAATCAAAGGTCTGTCTAGACCACTATCCTATATCCCTCAGCCCTAAGCAGATATCTCTGGGATGTCTACAAACAAGAAATATGGGTAACAGTCCTCTTCTGCTGGTATTCCTCGGTGTTCCACTGGTATTAGTGGCTCACTGCCCTGATCCTGAAGGTAATATATAAACATGTTGTCTACAGGACAGGAGTCTTGGCTATTTAACAAAATGGTACAGTGGGTTGTCTGTATCAGCAGGCTTTGGATTAGTTAATTTGACCACCTGCAGATCACCAAGCCTCATATTATTCAATGGCAGCAATGTGAACATGCATACACTGAAGTGTGCAGCAATGTGAACATGCATACACTGAAGTGTGCATGTTCATGTAGACACACTGAACGATATGGGGTTCAATCATCCATCTTTTTTAGGGTCTGTGGGGGCTTCCGGAACCATACCTCCACCTATAGAGATGGCCTACTGTAATGAAAAGTACCACTAGTACATGTGGTAATTTTTTTGATACAACTGATATTTTAGCTATTTCAGGGCTCTACAAAATCATACACTATCTGTTTCCATTTCCTTCCCTTCAGAAGGGGTTAAATAGCATCCAGTCTACCCCACATGCACACAAAGCACAATCAAATAGCCCAGCCTAATGTGCCATCCAGTGTTACTGGGCTCATTTGCAATAACTTTGTTATTTTTTTTAAAAAAAATTCACCAGCCTTTTGACTGATGAACTAAAATGTGTGCTTACAAGGCTGACCAGATAGTTTTCTTTCTATTGGGTAAAACAAAGTTACTGACCAGTTCAGCCCTGGCTATTTCATACATCAAGCTCTTTGGATGAAGGTTCAAAAACTTGCCTTGAAACTTGATCTGACGTCTGGAAGAAATAAGAATAGACTGAATTATTAACATATTTTGGAAAGGTAATATACAAAGAAAGTTACTGAATGATATTTATAACACCTGTTTTGCAGCAATATAAATATAAAGAAATTAGGCTATTTCTGGCTCTTTCCAAAGAAACTGATAGCTTCTGAATGGAACTCTGAATCAAGTCTGAATGGCACAACCATGCCTGATAATACAAAATGACATTATTTTGACAGGTCACACTATACATGAAGAATAGAAACATGTAAACAACTCCAAATGTTGCTGGACTACAAACATCATCAAAGACAAAGGAATTGTTACATGGATCTGTAATTGGTTGACTGGCCGAAGCCAAAGGGTGCTCAACAATGGCTCCTTTTCATCCTGGAGAGAAGTGACCAGTGGGGTCCCACAGGGCTCTGTCCTGGGCCCAGTGCTATTCAACATCTTTATCAATGACCTGGATGACAGAATTGGGAGCATACTTATCAAATTTGCAGATGACACCAAATTAGGGGGAATAGCTAATATCCCAGAGGACAGGATCAAGATTCAAAATGACCTGAATAGACTAGAAAGCTGGGCCAAAGCTAACAAAATGAAATTCAACGCAGAGAAATGTAAGGTATTGCACTTAGGGCGGAAAAATAAAATGCACAGATATAGGATGGGAGACACCTGGCTGAATGAAACTATGTGTGAAAGGGATCTAGGAGTCCAAGTAGACCACAAGTTGAACATGAGTGAACAGTGTGATGCGGCAGCTAAAAAGGCCAATGCTATTTTAGGCTGCATCAATAGAAGTATAGTGTCTAGATCAAGAGAAGTAATAGTGCCACTGTATTCTGCTCTGGTCAGGCCCCACCTAGAATATTGTGTCCAGTTCTGGGCACCACAATTCAGAAAGGACATTGAGAAACTGGAGCGTGTCCAAAGGAGGGCGACAAAAATGGTGAAGGGTCTGGAAACCATGCCCTATGAGGAACGACTTAGGGAGCTGGGGATGTTTAGCCTGGAGAAAAGAAGGTTAAGAGGTGATATGATAGCCCTGTTTAAATATTTGAAAGGATGTCATATTGAAGAGGGAGCAAGCTTGTTTTCTGCTGCTCCAGAGAACAGGACCCAGAACAATGGATGCAAGCTACAGGAAAAGAGATTCCACCTGAACATTAGGAGGAACTTCCTGACAGTAAGGGCTGTTCGACAGTGGAATGCGCTCCCTCAGAGGGTGATAGAGTCTCCTTCCTTGGAGGTCTTTAAACAGAGGCTGGATGGCCATCTGTCAGGGATTCTTTGATTTGGATTTCCTGCATGGCAGGGGGTTGGACTGGATGGCCCTAGTGGTCTCTTCCAACTCTACGATTCTATGATTCTATGATTCTATCATTCAACAATTTTCACTATGTTAATTAGAGCAGATGGGAGTTGTAGTTCAAAATTATTTGGAGAGTCAACTATTATTTGGTAGTTCCCTAGTCCTAGTAACTACCACTTGACCAGATATTACTGCATTCAGGCGATGGCCTATCCAGATGTAATATTGCTCCAGATCCTGTGACATTATAGATATGACATGAGGATATAGTGCAGCAGGTCCACCAACGTGAATAAAATAAGGAAGTTGAGAAAATCTGGAAGTTTGTTGGGGAGAGGAAGTATAATGTGTTTTGGACTCTGAAAACAGAATTGGTCCAAGGTTTAGGTAAAAATGCCACTGACCTTCATCCCAGAAATTTGGCATGCATTTTATAAACGTCTGACCTGTGCACTGGACAGCCCATCCCCTTGCACCTGAGCCCATCTCAACACAGGTTCATCAAGTGTGGCTTAAGAAAATGCTGTGAATCTACCATTTTCTTGATCATTGTCAGAATTTAAAATATAGGCAATCTCAGCTGTTCCCAACTATCTTTTTCCTTCAGTAACATTACATATGTTGCAGCAAAAGCTGTAGTAATCCTCAGCAGCAGAATTACTATGGCTTCCATTCGGCTGACATGCTTCAAGATTTGACTATGGCTACAGGGGGGATTGGACTCATAGAGAGTCTTACCGAGTCTTGTCTTTCACAACTGCTGACAGCTCATTCTTCAGGGTTTTCTCTCTGTCTTCAAGAACCTAAAAGCAAAATATCCAGCAAGTTTCAGAAGCCTCTCTGAGCAATATATTACACTTCACACAATTCAAAGCTCAGGGCAGTTTTGTGATATATGATAACTATGGCTAGCATCCTTCCAGTGACATATGCAGGTTTAAATGAAAGTGGCACCTACATATAGAATGTATTTGGTCCTTTTAGGGGTAGGAATTCACTATCTTCTTCATACAACAACCAAAACACCTGTAGAACTCACCCTTCCTTGTACCTTCCTCACATTTACTGGTCAATGGAGACTGAGGAGCACTGGAAAAAACATCTGTGTGCCTATAACCAGATACAGAATGACGAAGACATTCTCCAGACCTCCTTGGGGATGGTGGCATAGTTGTGAGTAGTATAGGAGGGGAGAAGGGAGATGTATCACAGTTCTTTCTGGGCAGAACTGCATAATATGTATCCAGAAGCAGGACCTCAGTATCTGTGTTCTCTACAAAAAAATGAGCTCATTCCCAAAGTATTTGGCAGCAGACCTACATAGTCATAACTGCTCAGAGTGCAGTGTCCTATAAGATAGGACCTATATAAATGGCTATTCTGTGTGTGCATGTAACAATCTGCATTTAATTGGCAAGAGAACAAAATGAGTCATGGTTAATGGTTAGTAACAGAACAATTTGTGTATGGACATATCAGTAACAAATATGGCTGGCCTTTTCCAATGGATCCTCAAAAAAGCAGCTTTGCTGTTGAGACTGTCCATTGCCTGTAGGCAAATCAACATGTAGCATTAGTGTCATTCAAGAGGTTAAAAACCACTGCATTAAACGATTGTAACATGGAGGACTACAGAAGAAAAAAAAGTTCTTGCTTGTTTATTTTTCTTTCCTTTTTGTAAAGGATGTACAGGTATTCAGAGCTTCATCCAGCAGAAAATATATACATTACATACTACTTTTTAAACCATCCAACTATAATATTATGCTAGAATGCTGTAGGGAATTGCTACTGAGAAAACCCATGTAGGATCTGCCTACATAACTGCTTAACTCATTGATACCTTATTTATAGTGATTGTCAAGTCCTTCTGTTGAGTATAACAAAGAGAAAACAGTCAGACATCATGAAGTCATGCCTAATTTTTGAAATTATTTAAGATTTGTTGTTGTTGTTGTTTTGCATAGTCAGATATCTTTTTATTTGTAAAGAGTTAACCATTCCCATCATTAGCACAGATTTCTATTGTCAGGTAGTCCTCTTTTTATCATTTGCTTTGATTTTTCTGGTCATTATAATATGACCTCCAATGTATTATAATTCCTACATTACCACCCTTGGGTGATACTAAATCCAAGCACCCAGTTGGAAAATCTCGTAAAACTATTATTTTGGTTTATTACAATGATATCTTATGTGTACTTAATCAGACTGGGCTTAACAAGGTTTACTCTTTAGCAAATGGGTTTGAGACTGAGGCTAAATTATACACCTGTTGGTATTCACATTCTGTCATTCAATAGCTTACATTTACCTGTATTTTCACTTCATATTCTTGTATATACTCTTCTAGCTCCCTGATTTGATGTTTCATCTGAAAAAGAAGTACATATTTTGACACATCTTTCTAAGGTTCCATGTTTTCTATCTTTGTTCAGCAAAGTTGACAATTCCTACTGCCTGAGGTAGTCACTAGGTGCGTGTGTGTGCACGCACGCACATACCTACAAGTTGCCCATTGATTTATGGCAACCCCACTAATTTCATAACAAGGAATACTTAAAGGTGGTTTTACCAGTTCATTCCTCTGAAATACAGCCTACAGCACTTGACATTCATTGGAGGGCTCCCATCCTACTACTAACAAGGGATAAACCTGCTTAGTTTCCAAGATCAGACAAGATCTGGTGTCTTCAGGGTATTTCAGCCTTCAGTCATATATTCTGTACATATTTTTCCTGAAGAGAAACTAGGGATGTGAAAAAAATTCTCATCGCTTGGTTTAAACAGGAGGGCTTGCAATGGCAAGACAGCCTGTCATTCTCTGTCTCCCTCTACCCCATGTCTTGTCCTGAGAAGCAGACACTAAGCAATTTTTCTTATACTTTTCATAATTTCTCAGTGAAAATTACTGTTTCTTTCCCGTTTCTAAAGATAAGTACTCGCACACAGAACAAGCAGAAGACTGATTAATCACAGATACAGAAATGTAACCAAAAGATACACACAATTAATCCAATACTGTAACTTTTACAAATCTATGCAACATAAGTCATAGGTTTTTTTCTTGCATTTTCTAGGAAACCACCAAAATTAGTCTTGAAAATCTACAATACCTCTCCATGATGAAGAAAAAAAAAAAAAACACCTCACAATTTTATCCCAAGGAGAAATGGGGGAGACAAGCAATTGCCTCATTTACAAGGCAAGGATAATCCTAGCCAGGATTATATCCCTATAAAAAGCACATTTCAATGTCCACCACTTGAGACAATGTCAGAAGACAGAGGAGAGCTAGCAAGTGATTTAGAACAGCCTGGTTGTTTGCTCAAAAGATTGAGAGTCTTGAACCATTTCTTGAAACATTTGATAACCAATGGTAAGTGGAGACTGAGCATTCAAAAATAACACACTTAGTGTTTTCTCCCATATAGTAGAAGGAATGGTGTAATAACAAGAGGAAGTTTCTAATGAATATGAGACATAGCCTTTCTAGTGTCAAAGCTATGCACATTAAAGACTAGCTGATTTCAATAAGAATGTTAGATCAATCAGTGGTCTTCAAACTTTTTTGGGCCACCCCCCCCTTTCCTCTTGGGCAACAATCCTAGTGCCTCCCCTCCAGCATATTTTTTGATATTAGGTCTACTGTTCTACTGCAAATTCAAAACAGCCAATCTAAGTCACTGCTCCCTTTGCACTAATCACCTTGGAAACAGCAACCAAGCAGCTGGCTGAGCAGTGACTGAGAAGCTTCTTGCTTATATCAGTCTTGCAGCAAAGACTGGCACAGGCAAGGGTCTTTTTGGTCACTGTTTCACTGATTGCTTAGTTGCTGCTCCCTTTGTGCCCTGTCATTCTGGGAGCAGCAACTGAGCAGCTAGCTAAGCAGTGACCAAGAAATATCTCGCCCATGCCAGCCTTGCAGCAAAGGCCAGTGCAGAGAAGAGGCCTCTTGCATGCTGCTCAGTTGCTGCTCCCAAGGGTGAACAGGTGCAAGGGAGAAGCTTCTCCCCAGAGAAGAGGGACTCTCAATCCATCGTTGCAAAGAAAGACATAGCCAGTGCATATGTAGGGGGTTTACAGGGGCCATATGCTCTGGACTGGAAACTGGTGTGGGATGGGAAAGGGAGAGATTTTAATTACAGGAGCCACTCCAAGACTTTTTCCAATAATCAAGCACAGTTACTGCCCCAGATACATATTCTAATTATAATTATTACTATTAATAATTGTATTTATATCCCACTCTTTAGAAATGCCCAGAGTGGAAGACATGGCTTCCCCACACAGCTTCATGTGTCTACTCTCCCACACACATAAAAAGGTTTTGTCTGCTACCTCTTTTCTCACTTTGTCCGATAAAAGAAAGCAGGAGCAGCAGTGCATCTGCAGCCTGCCAGCCAAGTCCCAGCAAAGCTCACAAAACTTAAGCAAGGTTCCAAATTTGAAAGCCCTTTTTTGCCACCACTTCTCCCCACCACCATGTGCTCTGACTATTTGCTCCAGTCTGTCCCAAAATGGTGCCGCTATGAGCCACAAAAGCCCAAGCCTCACATAATTGCCCAATTGCCACCAGTAGTGAAAGACACCAGTAAGGAAGTGAGCTCACATGGGCAGGCAAAAAGCGGGAGACACCACCACACAAAATGATCAGCAAGGCTGTGTAGTGGTTTTTTTGAGGACCCTGAAAAGAAGTTTCATGCAATCCTAATCCCCACCACGGTTCTAAATACAGCTGGTTTCCTTTGTCTTTCTTGCACACCAATACTTTGAATAAAGGCCCCCCTGCCACCTCCTTTTCCCCTCATCAACCCCCCTACTACCTCCTTTCTACCTCACTGCCTGCTGGAAGCTTCCACCACCCCCAGGGGGTTACCGCCCACTGGGAATCACTGGATCAAATCAATGGAACCCAGAATTGTTTGACATTAGTTGTACTGTGTTACACATTCACAATAATTAAGTTTACCTTTGTAAAAACTTCATCTTCCTCCATACAGGTCAACTTGCTTTCTTGAAGCTCCCTCTAATTAAAACAAAAGCAAAACAAAGTATTTTAACACCGGTGTCAAAATTTCTTCACTGGCTCCCAATTAGCTTCTGGGCGCAATACAAGGTATTGGTTATTACCTTTAAAGCCCTACATGGCTCAGGCCCGAGTTACTTGTGGGAAAGCCTCTCCCTACATAATCCACCCCGTGCACAAATTCTTCTGGGAAGAATTTGTTGCAATACTGTAACACCTGATTAACCATAACTTCCTATAGAGCATATACTGTCACAGCCCCTAAATTGTGGAATAGTCTACCAGAAGAGATCCGTCTTATTACTACCTTAGACACCTTTAAGAAGGCACTTAAGATGGATCTCTTCTGGCAGGCTTATCCACCAGATTTTGTATAAGAGACTATGGTTAAGGCTCCACCTTGATTATGATTGTATAATTATTTGACAATTGGATATTTTAAGGAATTAATAGGAATGTGTAATTCAGTATTAGTATTTTATAGATTGTGTTTTGGATTGCATTGTATTGTTTTAATGATGTAATCCTGCTTCGATCCTTGAGAGAGGTGGGAAATATAAATATTATTTATTTATTTATTTATTTATTTATTTTGGGGTATCTTGCGTGGGATAACTCAGAAGCAAGGGGTGCCCATACTTTTCTTCTCCATCTGACCAGGAGAAATAGCGCCATATATGACGTAAATGAACTAAGACCTTTCACACAATCCTCAATAAAAGGAAATTCTATATTTCTATTCATTTCAGTCGGTCTTGTGGTAGAAACACTGTTCCATCCAGATGTCTTGCTAATAGCCTGTCTCTTCCATGTAATTTTACTGTCTTCTTTCCTGTTTCTTTTCCATCTTTTCATTTTATTTTTTTCCTCCTAGTTTTTTTGTTACTAAGAAATTGCACTGAGCAGGAGAAAATGGAATAGCTTTATAATAGTTGTGCTTGGAATCTTGTGTTTGGAAAAAAAAATCATTCTAAATATATAGTTACTCTTGCCCTAAATCCATATGACTGGCATCAAATGGTAGTAAATAAACTCTATATATCTACATCTATATTTTTATCTACATCTACTTAGAGAACCTTGCCCCAAGCAGTATAAAACCACAAAAATGGTTGAAATGATGAATACAATCCCAAAAACATTGTGACTGTGTTTTGAAAATATGGATGAAATTTCAAATTCACTCAGGATAAGAGGAATGTTGTGCACATGACAAACACAGATGCTAGTGAGTAGTTCACGATTAACAAAGAGTTAGATAAGAAAGGAACTATTTCTCTGGTATCTCATATAATCAGGTGAATGTGGCGTGACCAGTGCAGCTGATAGCATTCACGTCATTGACAACATGAATGCTCCAGTCCTTGAATGAGCTGTTCAAGGTGCCAACAGATTACTAATTTTCAGACTCGTCCATTATTCCTCCATTCAAATAATTAACAGTTTATTTTGCATTAAAATAAAGGAACTTTATCGAGACTTCTGGCATCCCATGGAAAAGTATCTATGTGTTGTTCTAAGGGCCCTTACAGACAGGCCAAAATAAAGCTGCTTTGGGTCATTTTGGAGGTAAGCTGTTTAAATGATACATGCGTCCTAAGAGTCTGGAAGCTGCACCAAAGCTGTACGCCAGTCCTTAGGACTGAATCATGGCTTTGGTGCAGCTTCCAGACTCTTAGGATGCATGCATCATTTAAACAGCATACCTCCAAAGTGACCCGAAGCAGCTTTATTTTGCCCTGTCTGTATGGGGCCAGAGTTTTAAGTCTATCATATATCTACATTTACTCACTCGTAGTTTATTGACATGGCAGCAGAGCTGCAGGTAACTTTGTTGGTTGATCTTTCTGGAGGCAGTTAAAGCTGAACTCTAGTGTTGGGCATAAACATATAGAAATAGTCACATTCAGTTCAACATGGAACATGCAACACACTGTATCTATTTTGTATTCGCTTACATCTCCAGTGCTTAAGGGCTAAATCAGTTATGACTCCAGTGGCCTGGATTCCATTTTTAATAACTTTCCTAATTAGCAGTTTGCTCTCCATGCAGCCAATTAATAGCAGTTTCAGCGGAGTAGACTGACTTCCAAAAGGAATAATTAACAGAAGAAACAGGACATATACCCTCTTCAAGAAAGTCACATTCCTTAACTTCAATTACACCCAAGTCAGGATGTTTATTAGCAAATATAATTTGTAGGATAATCTTAACCATAGATCTTTCATATTATAAATTTGATTTGGCTTTAGATATCACTCAGTTTCACCAGGTCTGGCACTATTATTAGACAGAGTGAGAAGGTTGTCTTAACCCTCCAATTTTGAGGAAGACAGTAATAGTTAGTTCCTTAGTTTGTTATATTTTTACTGTCAGAGATAGAGAGGGAGCTTCTGGGCTTTTCTATCTAAGATATCAGAATAATTTGTAATCTAGGATACTGCACACTCCTTGATGTGGGTGGTGGGATGGGAGGAGGAGCAAATGCCTTTTCCTATTTTGTCTCAGCAACATGACATGGTCACCTCTGAATTTCACAATGATTCAGCTCAATACTGACTATTAAATAATAGTAATATTATTTCTATTAGAAATTGGATTGGAGAATAATTGCAAAACTATGCAGTGAGAAAGGACCACAATCTGTCAATTTCTAGTCCTTCAGGCAGACCATTGACTTCTATGTCAAGTGAGCATACAATTGAAAAATTCAGATATAAATGCTGTTTTCTATCCACTGCATAAATACAGGCATTCGATAAAAGTAGAACTGTGAAAACATTTCTTTTGTCAGGTCAGAACAAACACTAATGAGCCAATATCAGCTTCCATTTGTTTTCAGACTGAAAAGCTAGCATAATTGGTTTTTTAAAGATAAAACTATCGGCTTAGGACAGCCCAGTATGACAGGGAAGCAAGCAATCAGTAGACACTATGGAACAAATAATAAGCAATGAGCTCTCCAAAGGTTGTTGGATGGTAGCTCCTATCATCCCTAGGCAGCAAAGATAATGGTGAGGATTGATGGAACACTTCTGAGGGTGTACGCCATCTTTGCTTTACATAGATTCAGTCAATCATGGTTGATGTGAATTGGCCTTAACTATACGTATATCTACATTGACAAAGTGGCGTTCATGAAATTCAGTGGTATCCTCTGTCTTGCCCATGATCTGACAGACTGAGATCCACATGCAGAAATATTGTGGTCAGGGTCCCTCAGAATTTATGGTTGCTGATGGTTGGGAAAGACCCATGCAAATGATACAGAATTGCCATTCATACAGCTTTATAGGTTTAATATTATTTTCAGAGCAATCTAACCTAGAAGGAGAGATCCATGGCAGAGCTACTGCCATTGTCTTTGTAAAGTAGCAGCAGTTGTCTTATGGTGCCTTAAGGGCTAACATATTTATTGTGAATAAGTTTTCATTTGATTGCCCTGCTAGGACAAAATACAGAGAAACATAATAGTTTCCAATTGGACAAGATCCTGAAGTATAAAGGTATATAACTGAATACTAAAGTTAGGAATGACCATCCTATTTATCATTTCTATACATGTCTGTTAAAACTGGACAGCGAAGAAGACTGAAAGTAAGAAAATCAAATCATTTTAAATGTGGTGCTGTAAAAGAGTTCTACAGAGACTAAAAAGATAAATAAATGGGCTCTACAGCAAATCAGGCCTTAACTTACCCTAGAAGCCAAGATGACTAAACTGGGACTGTTGTACTTTGCCTATATCATTACAAGACATGACTCACTAAACAAGGAACATCACATTACAGATGGATAGACTCAATCAAGGAAGTCACAGCTCTAACTCTGCATGACTTAGGCAGGGTGGTGGACTGTAGGGTGACTTGGCGGTCTCTCATTCATATAATTACCATGAGTCGAAGTCAACTTGATGGTAGTTAACAGCAACAACAACAACAAAGCCCCAGAAGTACAGTAGTTGCAGGGCATTCTAGGGTAGGGTAAGACATAGGAATCTGTCTTATACTGACTTAGATTATTCATTTTTCTGATTTCTAGAATTCCTCTTTTAAAAAAGAAACTTGGGTTTCATAAAATTATAACAAGATGCTGTGAAAAGCTTAAAAGAGCTTCAGGTGTCACACATTTCACATTCTTGTTTTAAATGAATGTTGAATTATTCAAGAAACTGCTTGTGATCTCTACCTGTCTCATTTGTTGGTTCACAAGGGAAAGCAATATCTATCTTAAGTGATACCTTCTCAACATCATCATAATAATGTTGCTGTATGCCTTTAAGTAATTTCTGACTTATGGGGACCCTAAGGCAAACCTATCATGGGGTTTTCTTGGTTTTCAACTCAAAAATGCATATTAACATTTATGTCATATTCTACACAGAAATGAAAGGCACTCTGTACCTTCTCAGAAAGCATGAAGATTCTCAAATGCAAATTTTCATTGTCCTTCTCCTATGAAAGAAAATAATCAACAGTTAGCTGTAAAAATTTATATTGTACTTTTAAGATAAAAAGAGTTTCTTATGCCACTAGCACACAGGTTCCACCAATTCTGTTGATTTTCTCTTCTACTTTTCTACTGGGAAAGGGGTAGATGGGCAGGGGAAAGTGGCTTGACTGTGCATTTTCTGAAAGAACTGTGTGACAATGGAATACACTCCCTCAGAGTGTGGTAGAGTCTACTTTTTGGGAGGTTTTTCAACAGAGGCTGGATGGACATCTCTTCGGGGTGCTTTACTTGTGTGTTCCTGCATGGCAGGGGCTTGGACTGAATGGTCCTTGTGGTCTTTTCCAACTCTATGATTCTATGATTCATTGGATCAGTTTCACTAAGTGGTGTCACTAGTGGGATGTAGGGGTTCAGGTAGCACCAAGTGACACCCTAAATGGGATGGCACCACTGCCTCCTAAACATCTGCTTTTAGGCAGAAACAAGCTGTGGCACTTGTTTGCATCCCTTTAAAATGCTGGAGCTCATCGCAAGAGATGGTGTGAGTGGGGTGATGCTCAGTGGGAGAAGAAAGGAGAGGCCTTGTTTTTTTTAAAATAATTTGAAATTTGAAATTTTATTTTTTAAAAAAATATTCTTTTAACATTTCCTTTAAAAATATCACATCTTACCAAATTTTTGCTTTAACCACATGGAACTATGTACATGTAAATGCATTTAGGCTGTGTGTATGATATTGTAATTTAAAGATATAATTTCCATTTTGCTAGTTGTTTATGTCACAGCTATTGTCATTACATTGTGTGATATATTGGAATTATAATTTATGAGTTGCATTAGTACAAAAAACATTACTAAGGATTCTGTATGGTCTGGTACAGGAGAAAGTCAATGGAGTGTGTGTGATACCATTAGTTACTGCATCAGGTAACACTAACCCTAGTGACTGGTTTCAGTTATTGAGTCCTGATGATATAGACAATATGTTTGGTGCAGTTTGGCCTACTACATGTAAGCTCAATCTTTGCCCATCTCGGCTGATAAAATATAGCAGGGATGGACTAACCAGGTGGATCTAGGGTGCGGCAAATACTTTGTTATGTTCAGGGGAGATGCCTGCTGTCTTGAAGAAGGTGCTGGTGCACATTCTCCTGAAGAAGACCTCCCTGACTATGCAGAGGTATATGGAAACTACTTAAACTTGCTACAATCTGGTTTCAGGGCAGAGCATATCACTGAAATAGCTTTAAGGCTGAAACAGACGGCCCAGTAAAGTTGGCTTCCCGGTGGCTTTGGGGGCATGACATTTAGACAGCGCATGCCCCAACGCTGCCTGGAAGCCATCTGGCTGTCAGCATGGTGGCTGGCTTGATGATGCTCCGGTGGCACTGTGTTTACATGCCACATGCCAACGGAGTGCCATAAAGCCATGGCAGGGGGAAAGAGCCAGTTTTTTGCTGGCTTAAAAAGGAGCAGCATTTTGCCACTTCTTTTTGGGCTGGCTAAAAGCCAGATTGGGGGCAGGGCATGTAGTTGCTGTTGCCCAACCCAGCTCTCCCAGGGGTGGCTTCAAGCCACCCCTTTGGCGTGGTCTGTTTGTCCCCTTAGTTGCTCTAATTGACAACCTATTCTGGGGGAAAGACAGTGGGGGTGTTACCATGGTGGCACAGTGGTGCAGCAGCCACTCACTCACAGATGTTATGAGTTCAATTTCAGCCAGAGGGTTCAGGAGTGGCTCAGCTTTTTATGGGTTCTTTTTCCTCCACAGGGAAGCTGTGCAGTTTGGGGCCTGTGGCTTTCCTGTGGAGGAAAAACAGGCACCGGCAGGCCTCCCTTTTTGGGAGGTCTGTACCGCACCTTTGTCATTGGAGTCCAAGTGGACTCTATAGCATGGAGTTCTTGATGCCAGGTTCAACTGGTGCATCAGCTATGGTCTTTCCTGGACAGAGATAACCTAACTACTGTACTCCAAGCACTGATAACCTCATTAGATTGCTGTAATATGTTTTATGTAAGGTTGCCCTTGAAGAAGACTCAGAAGCTGTAGCTAGTGCAAAAATCCAGAGCTCACCTGCTGACTAGAGTACCATATAGACAGCATATCTTGTCTATCTTATTCTTTTTTTTAATGCACTACCTCTCAATACATTTCTGGTCAGAATTCAAGGTGCTTGTGATGACATTTAAAGCCCTAAACAGTATGGAACCTTGATACTTTAGGGAGCACCTCTCCACATATGTAGTTACCAGAGGATTAAAATCTGCTGGGGGTGCTCCTTGTGCCCCATCAGTAAGATTAACACACTGCATTGGGACATGAGAGGGAGCTTCCTCAGTTGTGGCATCCCAGTTGGAGCTCAATTGGTGCCAACACTCATGTTATTTAGGCACCAAGTTAAAATGTGGCTGTTCATTAAAGCCTTTTGACCTCATTAACCTATCCCAAATACAATGGATATCATTCAAAACCCTGGTGGCACAATGGTTAAATGCCTGTACTACAGCCACTCACTCAAAAATCATAAGGTTGTGAGTTCAATACTAGCCAGGGCTCAAGTTCAACTCAGGCTTGCATCCTTCCGAGGTCACTAAAATGAGTATCTAGTTTCTTGGGAGCAATTAGCTTACAGTTGTAAACCACTTAGAGACTGCTTAGTTCAGTATGTAGTGGTACATAAATGAGGCTGCTATTGCTATTGCTATTTTGAAAAATTGTTAAAGTCTGTTTTGAACTTATTAGTGTAGTTTAATATGTTTAAATTTATTTAATTTTTATTGTTTTAAATTGTGTCACTTGCTTTTTGAGATCTTGATAGAGGATGGGTAATAGATTTATATAAAATATAGATATTTTAATACATAACAATAAATAATTTCCCCTCCAACTCACAGCAATGTCCTCTAGGGGTGTGGTGGCATTTTCCCCATGTTTTTGTTCCCTGTAGGCCATTTTACACCTAGGAAAGGAGGTTTTTTTTAAAAGTACTACTTCTTCTGGTTGTGGTTCTTTTTAAAGTCTTCTTCTGTGCCCAACATGGCCCAGAAGGGGCAAAACATTGTGTAAATGCCATTAGAAATCATTAGAGGACACAAGGGTTTTTTTTGTTGTTAAAAAAGATAAAAATTATACTTAGCTCATGTGGCCCTAGGGAAACAAAAATGGTTCTGGGAGCCATATGCAAGCCATTGTCCTCACTTTGCAAGTCTTATCTTACTTAAACCATCCAGTATTGCCTTAGTTGTAGGTTTTGCTGCTTTACTGTTACTGTTTGTTGGGATCATTCTGTAGGCAATAAGGGCTTAGCCAAGCAGATGTTGTAATATCTCTCATAGCTATTTTCCCCACTTTTCTGTTTCATCATACCGGGTTGAATAGCATAGGATACACATAATATATTGCAGAGCCTGGAGAAGTTATCTTTATGGTCTACAACTCAGAACACTCCAGTCATCACTAAATATGTTGGTTGGGCAGTTCTGGAAGGTATAGTCTGATAAAGTTACTATTCCAATGACTTGTGTATATTTCATATCCCTGTTCTTACAGAGATCTTCCAAATGAGAGCACTGAAAGTGGCCACCATCTAGCTCCTTATTCATAAGAACTGAGCATCATAATGTTAGGGATATAAAATTTTGCTTATGTCAGTCCTGCAGGCAAGAATGAGATAGATAGATAGATAGATAGATAGGTGATAGATAGATAGATAGATAGATAGATAGATAGATAGATAGATAGATAGATAGATTAAAAATATCTATACACTAGGCAAGATAAGAGATTCTGTGCTTGTTTAAAAAATTGATTTTTTCACATTGGAAGCTTTTTTTTGGGGGGGGGTGTAAATGCATTTTTGTTCCCACAAAATGTTTACAAAAAGTAATGAGACAAATCTCACAGAAGTTGATCATTTTTCAGTGTGCTGTCTCGAAGTGTCAGGGCACACTTCCCAACCTGTCACCCTCTAGATATGTTGGACTACAGCTACTATTATGGTTGTTAGGGACATTGAAAGTTGTAGTTTACACGGAGGACTGCTGGAGAGCACACCTAGAGGGCTGCTAGGTTGAGGAAGACTCCTTTAAACCAAACGACCAGTATGACCAAACAGACAGCACTGATTTAACCAACACATCTTTGGTGCCACATAATATGTGTAAAAACTCAATTTGATGCAAGATATTTCTTTTCATTATGTCATACCAGCTTTTTAAGGTACTGATCCTCTGAAGATGCTCCTGTGTTCTCCTCTTCTTGATTTTTCCTTACTGTTTCAATTTCTGTTTCTAAATAAGTTATTTTATCTTCAGCTTGCTTTATCCTGTGTAAGGACCAGAATAAAAATAACAACAATAATGGCAATAATAACAATAATATCTCCCCCTATTTCTCCTTGGAAATTTAGAAACAATTCCTGCCATCTCTAGAGAAATATATTACTTCTCATCATAGCAGGGAAGACTATGACTGGATGACCTGTGTACTTTTTAAGTCCACTGTCAAAATGCCAAATAATAGATAACTTTAGGATGCCTAGTGAACCTTATGATTTTTCGTTTGCAAACTTGGATCAAACAAACCCTCAAATAATGGATAGCTTGAAACAAAGGACCAAAATCTGAGAGCATTCATATAGAGGAATTGCAGTCCTCTGCAAAATATGATGCATCTCCACCTTAACTGGAATTACAACCAAACCTAGTGTCCCCATCAGGTTTCAGTGGGAGGGTCAGGATAGAAGAAATTACTTAGTTAAGTAAAGGCTTATATAATTTGTACAAACATTTGGCATGTAATGAACTTCTCTTCCATTCCTAATGAAGAAGGAATCAGTCAATTATCCCGTGCCATGATTATTCATGTATACCTTTTGAGCTCAGCTTTCATGTTCCTCATAGTTTCTTGTAAATCCCAAATATTTGCCTTGATGTTGTTCCCTTCATTAATGAGGCAGTTGATTTGTTCTCGCAGCCATGCATTCATATGCCTGGACTGGAAGATGGAGGCTCCTTTTGCTGCTATCCAGGATTGCCTTGGATGAGCCAAAAAAAAAAAAAAAAAGATACAACTCAGTTATCACAGACATGGTACTGTACTTGGGAAGAAATATGTAGTGGGTTTCTGTTGATGATGATTGTAATGGTTAGTGTTTTAAAAATCATATATGTCTGTGATTTGAGATGGTAGTCCGAGTGATCTGCTTGGAACCCATTTTATTTGTGAGGAAAATACAATAACATTCTGTGATCTTTTTCCTGTCCCTATTATTACAAACTCACATCCTTGCCCCATTTCTCTTAGCTTAAGGATACTTACCTGGCATTCTTGGTTCCTGTACTGACAGCTACACAGCTTTCGGATATCTGCTGGCAGGAATAACAGTTTATTAGATTTTGATTTTTAAATTTCTGGAAGTAAAATGCTTGTGAGCTGTTCAGTTGCTTAGTTCATGTAAAATCAATCTATTTCCAAGTGTCATCATTACCAGGCCACAGTATCACTTAGATATATGGGCGGGATACAAACCGCCATCTAGTACGTACTGTATACGTACTAGGGTTAGGAAGGGGCGGTGCTTCCGCACCCCCCTAACCCTAGTACGTATACAGTACGTACTAGATGGCGGCGCCCCTTCCACATGGGCGCCGCCATCTTTACGTACTGGACGCATAGCGGCGCATCTATTTCTGACGTCATAGATGCGCCGCAGAAAGAAGCTCCGAAATGGAGCTTCTTTTTTGCTCCACGCGGGAGTCGCGCGGTTTGGCTGCTGCGGCTCCCGCACGGAGCAAATGGCGGCGGCGGGGGAGCGCCACAAAGCGGCGGTTTGTATCCCGCCATGGTGTTTGATTACAAGAGCTATCATGGGATAGTGGTTTGAGCACTGGCCTGTAACTCAGGAGACTAGGTTTTGAAGCTCAGCTTGACCATGTAAACCCACTGGGTGATCTTGGGAAAGTCACACTCTCTCAGTCTCAGAGGATGGCAATTGCAAGGCCTCTCTAAAGATGCCAAGAAAACCCTGTGATAGGTTTGCCATAAGTCAGATAGGGTTGCCATACACCAGAAATGACTTGAAGGCACACTACTACTACTACTACTACTGCTACTTCTTCATATTGCAAGTTCTTTGCCTTCAGGCAACATACAATTTAAATTTGGACAAAGTGGAAGACAACAGAACAATCACATGAAAAAGCAACAGTAGCAAGGAGTGTGTGAGAGCAAATGCAGTTCTATGCCTGTGCTGCACAGTCTATGATGTTTATCACACTATACTCTTAAAGTGCTACAATTCCAGTGTGACTCCTCTAGCTGCCTCCTGTTGCATTGTGGGATTTGCAGTTTTAAGGAGGGGTATTTAGAATTCTCAGGCAGAGCTCTGCCTGAGAATTCTAAATACTCCTCCTTAAAACTGCCAGTCCCAGAATGCAACAGGAGGCAGCTAGAGGAGTCACACTGGAATTGTAGCACTTTAAAAGTATAGTGTGATAAGCATCTATGATTCCTTGGAAGTGAATTCCACTGTAGGGCCAGTATCTGCTTTGATGTGTTCTATAGTGTTCCCCAGGTATCCCCCTCTTTGCTTCCAAAATGAGCCTATTTTTGATTATCTGCCAGCTCTAGCATGATGGGCTAGGAATGAGGTGTGGCATCAATAATAACAAAACCTGCTCTAACTTACAGCTCACAAATTTAATGCCCACTACAATGCCTCAGGGTTATCAGTGTAGAATCAGTCTGGAGTGGTGCTGCATTGTGACCTCAGAGGCAGTCAATCAGTTGCTCAGGCTCCAGCACTTGGTGTCTTCTAGTTTGCCCTTTATTCAACAATGGGGCATCCGGCATTTAGGTTTGTCTGGATGGTTGGAATTTGGTCTTCCTGAGATCTTGAGCGATTGTGTGGCTCAGTGGTGCTGACTCTTGATGCTAGGCTTGTGCTTCTAGTGTTCATTAGGACTCTTATCTGCACTGCAAACATAATACAGTTTTATAACACTTTAACTGCCATGGCTCAATGTTATAGTATTCTGAAATTTGTAGTTTTGTGAGATATTCAGCCTTCTCTGTCACAGAATCCTGGTATCACAACAAACTACAAAACCCAGAATTCCTCATTATGGAACCATGACATATAAAGCAGTGTAAAACTGCATTATTTTTGCAGTGCAGATTAGACATTAACCCCAGATCAGTCTGCAAAGTATTTTCAGCCTTAGGCATTGATTGTGGAAATGATTATAAGCACCACTATTTTCTCCACTCAGAAATTGAACATATTCAGTTTCCTCAGCCTGGAGTCAACATGCTTGCACTATCCAGCCATTAATAAATGTCCTACAGTTTAATTGTGCACATGAAAACTGAGCTAAACATTCACAGTCTGTAGCTTCCAACTTGAAATTGCCTGAAAACAGGCTTGGGAGTAAAATTTAGGGGAGTACATGTATCCATGCTATACACACAAATGCAATGTTTCAGTGATGAAGCACATCCCCCACTCACAAAATGACTACACTGCAGATATACTCCCTATGGAGTTCTCACTTGATTGTAAGGGGACAGGGGAGGGAGTTATTTTCCAATTTAATATGTCAAGTGGCCCTTATCTATCCATCAAGAGGTATATTTACTGTCTGTGAAATCTGGTTTTATATTTAAAAATTTAATTGCTTGTAAATGATTTTTAAAAGGAGAGTATTATACATAATAACATAATATGGCTGCCTTTGCGTTACATAAGGTAATTCAGAGACAAAATTCTCTGCATACTAATGTAACAAAATTTATGTTAACTGAGTTGCTGGTCCACAACAATCTGCTGTTGAGATTAGACAAATGGCCTCCACTGCTTACCTATTCAACGCAAGCTACCGAGTTCTATTAATTCTAATAGTTCTATAATTATTTACCAGGCATAGGGTTCCCAGTTTCTAGAGCCTTGCTCTGAGTCTTTGACTCTCTTCTTCAGTCCTTAGGGCAAAGGTGAGGAATCTCAGAATGAGTATGCTGTCTTGAAAATTGTGTGTATTTTTTCCTCGTTTGTAAATGTGCTCTGTTTTTAAAAATTATTTCACAGGTATACACCATGCAATATGGTTAATACTTAAGATGCCAAGCTTAACAGTATTATCAAGAGCTGTGCATTGTAACATCACCAGTCAACCCCTCAGTGACATTAAAAGAGTGTCATCCTGAAGTCTCACTTCAGTTTTGGCACTGAAACCCTATGTCTTGAGATAGTCCTGATCTGGCATCTAACTGGACATATTGTTATTGATGTTGCAGACTATTATTATTATTATTATTATTATTATTATTATTATTATTATTATCTGCCTGTCTGTCACAAAACATTTACTAAGTGGCCTTTAACATTATTTCAGCACCTGGTGGAAGTTTGTCCCATGTCTGAATCCAAGAATTAGTCCCAAGTTACTAACCACTGAATCAGTTGAACTTACTGTACATACAACAAATGAACATGTCTAAAATGTACTAAAATACATGGTAACTTGATGTCTTTGGACTTGCATCTTGATATTGCTATTTATTTGATGATGTACTGATAAGCACTCTGGATTCCTAAGCTACAAATACAAGTTTCCATGGAGGTGGGATATTTTAGTGAGGAAGCCAATAATGACTTCTGGTTTTGAAAGAAAGGGTGACTAATTAGTATGTATGTATATATGTATGTATGTAAATCTTAATGGCTGGGCATATTGTGCGAATCCAGAAGGTCCCAGATTCAGTCCTTGGGTTCTCAAACTGATCAGCTATCAGATGAGGATAAAGACTTGTATGAGCTGAGAGCAGGGATGGGAATACTGCAGCTAGTGTGCCACATGCTGTCCCTAGGGGCTTTTCCTGAAGTCCCAAGAGTCAGAGTGCCAAAGATCTGGTACCATCCTCAAACTGGGAGGTGTTAAATTTGCCTCATATCAGTAAGGTGCTCCTTCTAGAAGATTCTAGGAGTGCAGGACAGCTAAAATATATACCAAACACCCCCTCAACTGCTCTAAAATACAAAGAAATCAAAATTGGAGGTTACTTCCAGTTTTGGTTTTGGGCACTGTCCATACCAGGGACAAAGTTTAACCCCTGCACCCACCCCTGTTGTAGAGTTACTGCCAATCAGAGCAGACAATACTGGAAAAAGTATAAAAGTAGATTCCTGTTTTACTTTTACTTCATTACTTGAGCTGTTGAGGAGAATTTATTCTATGCTTGTTCCTGTCACATTTTGTTTCTTTAGGTTGCATGTTCTCTAGAGAAAATACTGTTTCTTTTGGAGCTAATTATTGTCATGTGAATAGCTCATGTATTCTCAGCAAGTCCAGTTTCAATTTCAACAAGACCTGGAAATTAGTTAATTCACTTGGTGGTAGTGCTATCAGAACCATGAGGACAGGAAGAGATAAGGTGGAAGGATCCCACTGGATTACAATGTCTCTACTGCAACAACTCAATTTCTACTCACACAATTGCTATGGAATTTTAGAACTAAAACCAACCATACAACCTTGTTCATAACAGTCAACATTACCTTAGCTTCACTCATGTCATTATCTGTCAAGAAATATATTCAAATATGTCTAATTTGATTTTCTCTGTAGATTAGCTGAGTCCATGCATGAATATGTGTGCTGTGTGTCTTTGTGTGCATCATTGTATCTAGTACATCTGTAACCACTGAGGTCATAAAGGGCTTGGTAGTCTCCTAAGTGAAAAACATCTGCACAGGTGTGTTAGTACATTTTATTTGCAAGACCAACAGATATGTGTTAATGGTTTTACCTGCAGTGTATGGCTATGAAGCAGTCAAGAATATCAAAAGGACACCATTCCATAATAATAATAATAATAATAATAATAATAATAATAAATTATTTTATCCTGCCTCTCCAACAGGATCGAGGCAGTTTACAGTACAATAAAATACCACAATACAAATTTAAATAAAACCTATTATCCCTCCCTCCTAAACAACATAATAATTCTCACAACAGTAATAAAATAATAATAATAATAATAATAATAATAACATGATTTATTTATAGCCCGCCTTTTCACGGGAAATCAAGGTGGGTTACAACATGGAAAAACAATTGTTACATATCTAATCCAATTAAAATGTATCTCCCTCCCAACTTCCCATCCCAAATGATAAAAGAAAATTAAATAAATTACAATATAAAACGTTATATTGATAAAAATCAACAGAGTTGAGGAAAAGAGGAATGGACTCTATAGTAGGAGGGAGAATATGCTATCGTGCTTGGGAAAGGGAGGCTAATTTGGAAAGGCCTGCCAGAAGAGATCCATCTTAAGGGCCTTTTGGAAGGCCGCTAAGGTGGTAATGTGGCGGATCTCCTCCGGCAGGTCATTCCATAGCCTAGGAGCTAGAAGGCCCTCTAGTTGACAGTGGACAGTCTGGATTTTCTAGACTGAAGTAAGTTCGTCCCAGAGGACCATAAGGGGTGGGGTGGATAATATGGGAGAAGGCGCTCCCATGTCAGGATTTAAAGGTAATAACCAACACCTTGTACCTTGCCTGGATACTAATAGGCAGACAGTGGAGGGATTTCAATACAGGTGTTATATGATCAGATCTTGATGAACTCGCAACCAGCTTGGCTGCTATATTTTGTACCAGTTGAAGTTTCCAAACTTGGTATGAGGGTAGCCCCATGTAAAGTGTGTTACAGAAGTCTAGCCAAGAGGTTACTAGTGCATGTACTACTGTTTCTAGGTCTCCAAGACTGCTTGGAATTGAATGACGACCGTCCTCTTGATCACCTTGCTTAAGAATGGTAAAAGTGACACCGGCCTGTAGTTATTTTTGTCCAGGGGGTCAAAGGAAGGCTTCTTCAGAAGTGGTTTAACCACGGCATCTTTGAGGCATGATTGAAGTTGGCCTTCTCTAAAGGAATAATTAATTATTGGCTTTAATAACATCTTAGTTGTGTCTCCCCCCTGGACGGCCAGCCAAGATGGTCAGGGATCGAGGGAACAGGTCGACTTTTTCATACTGCCAAGGAGCTTGTCCACATCCTTGGTACTAACCGATTCAAATGGATCCAGTATAACAGTATAGGCGGAGGCGCTAGATGTCTTTTTTATTGCCTCTGTAATAATGCCGGAGTCCAAGTCGGCTCTTGTCTGAGAGATTTTAACCGCAAAGTGATTATTGAAAGTGTCACAGCAGGCTTTGGTTGGCTCTAATAAAGGGTTCTGGGTGGAGGGCATTTGTGTTAAATTCCTTACCACCCTGAACAGCTCTGCCAGATGAGACTTCACAGATGCAATAGATGCAGAACTGAAACACTTCTTTGCTGCATCTATTGCCACTCCATAGGATTTAAGAAATTTCCTATGACATGTCTTATCAGATATGAGTCAAGTGGTTGGAAGCGGACTGGAGAGGACACTTGGGTGCAATAATGTCTATAGCCCTGGTGAGATCATTGTTCCAGGTATTAACCAAGGCTTCGACAGAATCATCGGCAATATCAACCATTGAACCCTCCAGGGCTTCTTGGAACTTGATGGGTTCCATCAGCCTTCGAGGGCAGACCATTTTAATAGGTCCTCCACCCACGACGGGGGTCCAACCTTGATCAGGAAATTATCTGTCCATGACAATGCAGAAATGGTTGACTGCCTCCGCCCACAGATCTGCCTATTCCGTACAACAAACCACATCAAGAGCATGACCCAATGCATGGGCCCAGAGACTATCTGGGGTAGGCCCATGTTTATCATGGAAACCATGAACTTCCGAGTTCCATCAATTAAGTTTGTTAAACTGGCCTTGGGGGGATGTTGAGGTCACCCAGAACTAAAAGTCTGAGTGACTCCAACACCAGCTCCAAGACCAGTTGTGTCAGCTCAGCTAGGGAGTCTGTTAGACAACGTGGTGGACAGTATACCAACAGAATCCCCAGACTATCCCTGGCCTTCAGGCTAAGGTAAATACACTAAATGTGGCCGATTGTATGTATAAGTAACCTAGTCCCTTTACAAATGGGCCTTTTAGTACGTACTGTGTATGTACTAGGGGTACCCGGGGGCGTCTCTTTCAGATGCCCCCAACCCTAGTATGTACACAGTATGTACAAAATGGCGGCGCCCATTCTACATGGGCGCTGCCATTAGGACGTCACGATTGTGCCGCCTCCAAACGGAGCGGCATGGACATGATGTCCCGGCGCCACAGAAGGGCATCTGTGGCACCCTTTCTGCAGCGCCAGAAGGAGCTCTGAAATGGAGCTCCTTCCTTCATTTGTGTCGCTGGCGCAGCCTTTACACGGCTGTGCCAGTCACACAAAAGAGAAATTTAATTTGGCCCCTTTCTTTTTTTCCCTGCCACGGTTGAGGAGTCCTTGGGGTTTGAAGCCCCAAGGACACCCCTTTCCAGGCTGCGGGAAGCAGCAAAATGCCACTTCCTGTGGCCTGGAAAAATGGCAGATTGGGGCCTCAGGGCTGCCGCTGTGGCAGCTGAGGCCCCGATCCATCGGGGAAAGGGGCGGGTACAGGCCGCCCCAAAGGGGCGGTCTGTAATGCACCCTAGTCAAGGTAAAATTGTTTTTGTGGACCATGGCCACTCCCCCCCTCACCCACGCCCCTTTTCTGCTCATTGATGGGATACCCAGCTGGTAGGGCCTGAACCCAAATAGCCAAGCTATCGTCACCCAGCCAGGTCTCTGTGAAACACAACAGGTCAGCCTCTTCATCCATTAGTAAATTATGGATGACGTGGGTTTTATTTTTGACCGACCTGGCATTACATAAGAGCAGGTAAAGGTTCAGTGGTTGGTTAGGTATGCACCCCGGCTCTTTTGTGGTATCAAGAAGGCAAGATAGGTTTCAGCCATCGATCTTGCCTTCCTTCAATTAATTGAATTTATGTTTTGCCTTTCATCTGATATGTCCCAAAATATGTTTGTGTTTGGAACACCCCATTTCATGAAACAAAATTGCCACTACAGATATCCATCTTGAAAGCAAATCTCAAGACTGGTGAGTAAATAAATAGACAAAAATGGTAGGAATGGAGAGATCCTACTTCCCTTGAAATTTTCAAGACAAAACAATAATACTCCATTGGGTAATGTTTGTGCAGATCTGGGCACAGACTCACTTTCTGCATGGAATAACTTGATAGATTAAAATCTATGTTAAAATCCTAACTGTGTAATAGCCTCACTTGATAACAACATGATCCTCCCCGCTACCCACATTCAGCTTCTTTTGAATTTATATAATAGATTATATTACAGTTTGCTCTTGGAGGGTGAAAGTTATGTAGACTTCTTCACTTCAAATATTTTGGCAGTTCAATAGAACTCCTCTAAGACCAGCTCTGCCATTATTATAACATTCTGACAGCCAAATAACACTAGGTGAAATTCCTCACTTAGTTCATTTATTAAAGCTTAATAATTAAAAGTATAGAAACCATCTGAATTAATTAGCCCTGCTATCCTCTGATGTGTTCACTGAGGATTGTTGTGTCTTTTTACACCACTAGATGGCAAAACTGCTTCAAAAACACTTCATTTTGTATATTCTTGATTTTGTACGAAAAGGCCTTCCACTTTTCTGTCACTCCAAAACATGACAAATTCCAGAAAATTAACTGTTCATCAGATTCATCAGTATATTAATATATTCATACCTTGGACATTTGACCACTTCAGGTTCTGGAGAAATGCGTCTGAGTCACGTCTCAGACAAAAATAAGCAGGCTGAATATGGAAGGTAGGGTGGAGGGCTGTTCAAGAGCAAGGGGATTTTTCACCTGATTTGTGTGTTGAGTGCCTATGTGTTTGCTGCTTTTACTTTGTTTACTTTGTGTGCATTTTGCCTGGGAGCATGTGTATGTGATTGTGGGAGGAGGAAGAAATATGTAATTGAGCATTTGGGCATCAAAGCCCATTTCTGCCTTGCTCTTAGTTTCTTGGCTAAGTCACTTGTCTCTGAGCCTCATCACTTTGTGTTCTTTGAAATTTATATTAGAGTAGGAACTAAGGGAGGTTGAGGTTTGGAATTCATCTCCAGTTGTATATACATTCTTGAATACAATACTTTTCTTTTAATTTTCACTAAGGGCCAAAACATATTGCAGAAATAATCCCGTTTGAAAACACTTTAACCATCCTGGCTCAATGCTAGGGAATTCTGGGAAGTATAGTTTTGTAAGAAATTTAGCCTTTTCTGTCAGAGAGCTCTGGTGCCACAACAAATTACAATTCCCAGGATTTCCTAGCACTGAGCCACTGAATAGTTTCAAACTGGATTATTTCTGCAGTGTATTTTGGCCCTAAATTAGCTTGTAGGAAATGCCTTTCTTGTGAATGGCTAATTCTACCATGGCAATAAATCAGATTCATTTTCCCCCCATTATGAGTATGGGAAGGGGACGCTCAGGAACGTGTGAGTCTGAGAAAAAAAAACCATTTTACTGCATCTGAAAGTGTCCTCAAAATGGCCCCATTCCATCGCCCAGCACCAAGCCATTCCCATTCAGGACTGAGGAGTGTTCTTTGCTTTGTAAGACTAACCACAACACTGTTTCAAAACTTGAAATATACGAAACACCCAAACACACCATAGGGCCCAAATGTAAATCTTCAGTAAGGCTATGTCACATACAAAACAAAGCACACTTTATGAACTCCTCATTGCTGGCTTATTAAACCAGGGTAATGGTTATTTTACAGCAAACGTGTAGTGCAGAATTGCTAGAGCATACAGATGATTTATGAGCAATGTCTCTAAAGAGAAATAACCTATAACTAAGTCTAGCTAGCTTAGACAGAAGTTACTAGATGTTTTCAAATTCAGAGCACTGTGGATTATGAACTGAGGGTGTTTCTCTGCCTGCCCTTACAACGTCAATATAGCTGGTGATGCATTTCTTCTTAACTCTAGAACTGTCATACAAAATCAGTGAGATAAATCTAACACAGTATCATCCTGCATAGGCTGCTACTGATGTACAGCTGGAGAAGAGGTGAACAGTGCTACAGTGATGTTGCTAACAACTTACTTCTTATCCGATGGAGACAGCCAATTTGTTTATGCAGTCAGATTGCTTTTATTGTGTAAGAAATAATCAGGGATACAGCAGGAAGAAGGTTAATCTGGAAAATAGGAGAGATCATTGGATTATAATTTGACAGCTCTCAGTAATTTTAGTAGGGAGTCTGTAATCTATAACTATGCATTGTGTAAAGAAGGACTTGCTTGGGTGTATTGAACATGCTGCCAGTCAATCAGAACAGCATCGTTGGCAACTTCTGGTCTGATGGGAAATGATTACTTCACCATAGCTTGTGGGACCGTACTGCTAATTGATAGAGATAGAAGCCCAAGGGGATGAGTTTTCCATGTACGAGGAATGAGCTTTGGGCCACATAACTGAATCTATGTCTGGAAACTGTGGTCAGGTAGGTGCCAGCTAATAGACTGATAATGAATCTGGGCTAGTCAGCAATGATACCAGTCAGTTCTTTGGGGGCTCTGAAAGGAGTAAGCTGATTTTACTGAGATCAGAGGACTTGTAATTTCTTTCTGGAACTGGGAACTGATAATGATACAGACTTGTTCTTTTATTTATTTTTAATAAGCACAATAGTATAGCAGGGGTGACCAGTGAACCCCTAAAAGGCTGTTTCAGCAGCTCTTCACCCCTCCAGATTTCCCAGAATGCCAATTGCCCCCAATAGTGAATTCCCTTTCCTTGAAGACTTAAGAACTGGCAATTCTCCTTTGAAATATGTAGTAGTGCCCTCCTGAACTATTCATCATCACCATCGTCATCATCATCATCCACATCTACAAGAACAATAGCAGCAGCAATATCCATTTTGTAATCCAGGAATGGACTTTCAGCCATTCCTATTTTTTTCATTTGATGGAGTGTTCAGACAGTTCATTCAGCACCTGGAGGTTACCAGTTGGGGAATAAACTGGGCTTCCAGACTCACTGCAGTTGCTTATCCTTTAGTAGATAAGAAAAGAGTGTGTCCAGTTCCAGATCTTATTGGTCTTCAGTTCCCATCTACATAACACAACAACTGGGAGGTTCCTATAAACTTACTATTATCTCACGCTTCCCCATACAAACACATACTCACATCAAAGAAAGAGACAGAATATTTATTTAACTATTTATATATCTCTATTTATTTAACTTTATATATTTCTCTCGTAGAGCTCAATTTATTGTAGCTGTATAGGGCTTGGGTCCCTGTGACCTCCCCTCTCCATGCCATGGTAAGCAAACCCTGGTGCCAGGGGAAAGTGACCTAAATTGCTTTCCCTTTGCTGGCCTTCTAGAAGACCATCCCAGGGTGAGATCCTTCCACCAAGTCTGAAGACACAAAAGAAAAACAGGTCAAAGACATTCTGGTGGAGAAGCTAAAAATATTGTTGTAGCACATCTGTTTTAGTGCCTAGAAACATAAAGAGTAGGTTTGGCCCTTAGTATTTTCATCACCAGGCAAATTCCCAATAACCCAGCTAGCTGAAAAGGGGACTGGAGAAAGTGCTGACATGGTCTCAAATGGTGAGTGACTACACATAAAAAATGGTCCCGGTAAATCACTGTGGATCACAGTTCTACACACTGACAAAAGGCCCTCCCAAAAAGGAACTGAACATTTTGAAGGCAGCACAGGACACTGAACAGCCCATCAGGAGAGTCCATTTAGAATATATCCCCATCAAAGTGAAAGCAAAAATAAGCAAAAAGTCCAAAGAGTGGGATAGGAGAAGGCAAGAGACTGACTTAAAGTCACGTTTTTCTATCTCTGAACCTTGCCTACAGCTATACACCACCCTAGTTGTCTCACTGGATTATTTATTTACAAAGAAATGGACTGTGCTTGTGCAGGAAGAAGGTTCCACAAATAGGGGGCAGCAAGTGAAAAGGGGTAGTCAAAGAAGTGGAAATCCTTGGCTGTTACAGTAGTCCTTAGTTAGCAGACCGTAGGGCATGGGTAGGAAGGTAAGGAGACACCAACTTCAACAGGTAGGGAGGGGCCAGACCACACAGAGCTTTGAAAGTCACCAACAGAAGTTGGTAGCAAATACAGAAAGGGAGAGGGAGCCATTGGAGGGATGACAGTAAACACGAGATGTGATCGAAACAGTGAACAGACATGATGACATGCAGCTGAATGTTGAACAGAGATTAGAGGATGAAGTTGGAAAAGTGGAAGCCCCGTCAAAAGAAGATTACATTAATCCAATCATAAAACCACTAGCAGATTGTTTCTTTTTAATATTGCGAAAATGGAGCGGAATCTTGGCAGTGGATGCAGAAAGAAACGGTTTGATTTTCGCAATATTAAAAAGAAACAATCTGCATGAATCAAGCAAACATGATGTATACCTAATTGTACACATGCCCTCAGAGATCACTGCATTCACCAACTTCCCCCAGGAAAGTTGAGATGATACATAAGGTGAAACTCATTGAGCACATTTTGAGATATTGCCCCCAGAGAAGAAACCTTAACAGGGAATGACAAACAGGCCCACAATCCTACCATATTTTTCTGAATTTTGCCTCAGCTCCAACTATCTATTCCATTCCCACAATCAAATTATTCACCATAAAGGCATACTGATTTCTCTGAAATGGGATTCTAGTCTAATATTTAAACTCATATTGCAAATGACAGTATCACACACAATACTTTTTAAGTAATGGTACTAGAACAAGTAACCCAACCAGACTGTAGCTATTTGGAGGTAATAAGGGCTGGAGATTCCTTTTGTGGTATTCCTGTTGGAAAAGGATGTAAAAGCGTGAGGGCCTCTGGAAATGAAGCAAACATATTTGCAGGTGCACATGCTGTACATGCTATGGGGCCACAGATTCCCAGCACAAGCAGGTAGGGTTGAACTCTCCAACTCCTAGTGCTGTGGGTCATTGCATTGGAGGTGCCCCTGTTAAGTAGGTAGCAACTAACTAGCTTAATGGTTGACCTCCAAGGGCCTGGCCAGTGTCATTAGGCCTATTCACAATTGTGGCTGCATCTCTTCTCACTGGAGATGGCGTGAGGGAGAGGTTAATGGCTGTCCTTACCTTGAAATGTTTGTCATAGTGAAGGTATGTCTACTTACCTTCTATAAATGATATCAAGGCATTTTAATAGGGAGAGGGCCTGCTAGGGCTATCCTAGGACCATTAGTAGAGGGAGTCTACTGGCCCAAATATGGTAAATTTCGCTTTTCCAAAAACATTCCTTACCTTTAGCAGCCATTATTATTATTATTATTATTATTATTATCCTTTATTTATAAAGCGCTGTAAATTTCTTCTTTACCTTTTTTTGAGCAATCTCTCTGAATTGCAAGGGGGAAACATCCATGTATTGCCAATTCTTTATTTATTTATTTATTTTTGTGAAAGTAGCAAGTGGTCTCCTACAGGATGGGCCTGGTTGGCAAACGGTAAGGGCTTGAAGTGTCTGGCTGCATAATGACCTGTAGAAGAAGGAGACACAAACTACTGGCCAAGTCCCTGGCACAGAGAGGGATGGATCCCCTTACTTTCTGCCCCAGTCCATGGTCCCTAAGCATCCCAAAAAATTGTCAAATGACCTATACAAAGGGGGGCTTGAGACTACCAATCCCACCACCAATGCATCTGACCATACCTGTCTTTTCAGTAGAGGGTTGACTCCAACAGGCTTCACAGATTAGTAAAGCAGCTGAAGGTGTAGGATGTGTGTGGGGCTCACCTGGATGTGGGTCTTCAATGTCATCTTAAGAGGGGGGCAGCCCAGTTGGTAAGCAGCTCTTGCTGCAATAGAAATCCAATGACTTTTTGGATGGATTTGGGTGGCTCACCTGGTAAGTGAGTTGGAGCTAGAGGCCTTGGACTCAACCTCTGAGGGAGCCAAATGAGTGAAGATGGTTGGGCCAGGTGATGAGGAGGGGGCTGATGGGGCTATGAAGCTGAGGGGGAAAGAAGGAGGAGGAGGAGGAGAAGGGAGGAGAAGGTGGAGAAAAGTTTCTCTGAGGGAGGGAGGGAAGGAGGGAAAATGGCAGGGCCTGTGGAGTAAGGGAGGAGGGGAAGGAGGCTGGGATGTGGGAAGAAAATGAGGGTGAGCCTGGAGTGGTGGCTGAGCTACTGCTGCTGGGGCCAGAGCCACCAGGCTTTTTGTCCTCTGCTTCACTGGGCCACTTGCTAGTCTCGTCTGGAGGCAGAGGCCAAGGAGGCGGCGGCTTAGAGCCAGAGCGGCAATTCCCACCGAGGCTGAGGGCCAGTGGTAATAGTAGTAGTGGTGGGGCCATGCCATAGCTGAGTGGAGGATGGAGGTAGTGGAGGCAGCAGCAACAACAACAGCAACAGAAGGAGATGGCGGTTATGGGCAAGGGATGGCTGGGGCAGCCTCCTCCTCCACCTCCACCTCAACTGGGGCTAGGCGTCAGGAAGGCCTGCTCCTTCATCCTCTGGAACCATGGCTCCCTGGGGCACCTGTGCCTTCTTCCACAGCTCCTTCTCCTCACTTTGATATGCCGCTCGGTAAAGGGGGGAGGCAGATGAAGGGGGGGCAATGAGGCAGCAGGGCCCTGTACCCCCAGATACAGCCCCTCCATTTCCTTTGGCCCTGGCTTGTTGTGTACCTTCAAGTTGTTTTCTGACTTATGGAGACCCTAAGGTGAAACTATCCTGGGGTTTTCTTGGCAATATTTGTTCACAGGAGGTTTGTCATGGCCTTCCACTGAGGCTGAGAGAGTGTGGCTTGCCCAAGGTCACCTAATAGGCAGGGAATTGAGCCCTGGTCTCCAGAGTCCTAGTCCAACACACTAACCACACAAAGCTACATCTCAATCTTCTGTCCAGGAAGAATGTCAAAATGTCCTCCATTTTGAGCATGACTGAGCAGCATGAATTTATACATATGGCTTTTAGTTGATCATGCCCTCCATTGTTCTTGAACACCCTACATTTTGCCCTACATCATGTCCTACATTTTTTCCTACACTTTGCCCCAGTTTTGTGGAAGAGAATTATGGCAACCCTATCTCCCAGACTTTTCCCGGCTTCTAGCTGTCTCTCAGAGACAGCTGGAGGCTGGAGAAAGAGCGGGGGGAGACATCCCACACCAGAAGCCCAGCTCCGGAGGGCAGAAGTCCTGCTTCCGGCAGGCAGTCCTGCCTTGGGGGCAGATACCCCACCCCCATCTTTTGTCAAATATTCTTAGTATGCAAAGGGATCTTGCAGCACACTTGAGACTATCTGAAAGACAGAAGTTGGTAGTATTAGCTTTTGTAGGCTTGAGCCTACTTCCTGAGATGCATCAAATTTTTAGATTACTGGCAGAAATGAGTTTGAGCACATCCTTTCCACTATTCTGTAGGGAGCTCATGTCCTTTTTCAAACTGGTCAGATGCTACAATATGGCTTTCCAATAGGAAGACAGGGCTGGTAGAAGGTGCTCCTTGGTTGGTTATTTCTTCTTACTTGATCCATTCCCTTACTGGAATTAAATCTGGCTGGAGTTAACTTACTGAAGTTAAATCTCCCAGCCCAACACTCTAACTAGTAATGCACATACAGAATTGAAGGACTAAGGGGCTCATCGGACTTCCTCAAAGAAGTGGCTTTCCACTACCCATTTCAGTGCCAGATTGGGGCCATGGCACTCGCACACCACACCCCAATCCGGCACTTTGCTGGCTCTAAAAAACACGGCAAAATGCCACTCCTTTTAGAGTGGGAAAAAAGCTGCCTTTGCAGTGGCTGTGGTGGCTTTTGGGTGTTTTTTTGGTGCAGTGTGTATAAATGCTGTGCCAAAGGAGCACTGTGACACCCCTCCCACCATGGGGTTGGGAAGACGGCATGATGCCGGCATCATGGAGGAGTTGGAGCATGTGCTGTGCAGTCACCACTCCACCCTGATGCCAGCATTTCTAGCCAGTCTGTTTCACTCCTAAGTATTAGAAGGTGAGCCAAAATGTTATTAGTAATCCTTGAATTCTTAATATGCAAAGTGATCTTGCAGCAGCCTTGAGACTAACTGAAAGACAGAATTTGGTAGCATAAGCTTTTGTAGACATGAGCCCACTTCTTCAGATGCATTAAATTCTTAGACCACCTTGTTTCACTACTGGCAGAAATGGGTTTGAGCACATCCTTTCCTGTATCCTGTAAGGAACCTGTGTCCTTTTCCAGTTTGGTTATATGCTGCAATATGACTTCCCAATGTGCTTTGTTCTTTTCAGAGGAAGACAGGGTTGGTAATACACATACAGAATTGAAAGACTAAGGCTCCACCCAGGCCACAGACTGAAGGTAGTGCAATATTGCAAGACAGATCAGATTCACAAAGCCAGAAAACTGACTGGCTGATTTGTGGCTGAGGACCTGGAGGAGTGGGAGAAGAAAGTCTGTGAACAGGCTGGAGGATACAGGGGGCAAGGCAGGCCCAAAGGTGTGACCAAATGAAGCCTGAAACTCTAGAAAAGCCAACAATCTAGAGCTGAGGTTCCCTGTGATGTCTATGGGCCAGCAGCCTGATGTCCCAAGGCCTAAAAGGAGGGCAGGGACATATGCCCAAATTGAGGCTGGAGGTCTGAGGTGATTCAGGTAGGCTTGTCCATAGGCATTTTGCTGTATGAAAGCAGCCAGAGGGACAAGAAGGCCATGAGCCACAGGCATATCCAAGCATCACAAGGCCTTTCTTGCGACCTCTGTGTTAGCAGAGAAGCTGAAAACGGTAATTGCTGTAGAAAAAAACACAAAGGGAAATGGAAAGGGCCTAAATCCCATGAAGAGCATGCTTAAACTAGAACCCATCCTGGCCTATTCTCATACAACCCTGTGGGCAGTAGACAAGTGACGTCATGGTTTTCAGTTCAGTTGGAGCAACTGTTTGGCCACACTAGGGAGCGAAGACATCACCACCAAAGTTGTTGCTTTCATCCTGAAATAGCTTTTCCATCTTCTGAATCTGCCCGGAAGTTCTATGCCAAAGCAGAAAAGAAGAGAAAGAAGTGAGGACATAACATCCAGGCATGTTATAGTCAGCTGCTCACCCCTTCCTTTTCTTGCAGGGAAAAGACAGTTCCAAAGTGCAGTCCCTCTTTGGGCTGCATAGTGACCTGCACCAGCAGTGGTACTGCTCAGTGACACATCAGGACACGTGTGTAGACAGCTGCCCAGTGTTGCTCTGGAATGTGGAAGAAAGGGGGGAATTTGTGGCAGTACTGTGGCCAACCCAGAGTCTTCCTGCCTCGTGTGTCTCCTATGCACACTTTCACATCACTACATCTTCTTGGAGAAGAAGTCTAATGAGAATTGGTGTTCAAAAATAGAAGGATTTCTGGATTTTCACATTATTGCAAATTCATGAAAGGCTTCATCCTGGACAAGAACCCAAGTGTATGTCTTTAGCAAATTTTTGTGCTAAAGAAGCCGTGATTTTATAAGGGTGTAACAATCTTCCTTAAGACGCTCCAGGTACATACAATGGCAAGAGTCAGGTGATAATGATCCTTCATATAGCCAAAGCCACTCTCAAATTATAATGGTGATGCCACTGTCCGGAGGCGCCCGGAGGAGGAAGAGGAGGGCCGCGCGGCCTGGTGTGGAGGAGGCAAAGGTTGAAGGCCGGCGTGGCCCTCCCTGCCTCCCTGCGGGGCTCCGCGCAGCCCTCCCCGCCTCCCCGCGGGGCTCTGCATGGCCCCGCGCAGCCCTCCCCGCCTCCCCGTGGGGCTCTGTGGGGTCCCGCGCGGCCCTCCCCGTGGGGCTCTGCGCGGCCCCGCGGGGCCTTCCTCGCCTCCCTGTGGGGCTCTGCGCGGCCCCACAGGGCCTCCCCCGCCTCCCCGCGGGGCTCCGTGTGGCCTCCCCCCGCCTCCCTGCGGGGCTCTGCACGGCCCCGCGCAGCCCTCCCCGCCTCCCTGTGGGGCTCTGCGGGGTCCCGCGCGGCCCTCCCCGCCTCCCCGCGGGGCTCTGCGTGGCCCCGCGCGGCCCTCCCCGCCTCCCCGTGGGGCTCTGCGTGGCCCCGCAGGGCCTTCCTCGCATCCCTGTGGGGCTCTGCACGGCCCCGCGCGGCCCTCCCCGCGGGGCTCCGCGCGGCCCACCTCTTCCTCTGTCTCCTCCGTCCTGCGCCGCATGGAGGAGGGGGAGGAGAAGAAAGAAGAGGAGGAGGAGGAGGAAGAGGGGGGAAGAAGAGCAGGAGGAGGCAGCAAGAGGAGGAAGAGGAGATGGGGGAAGCAGGAGGAGGAAGAGGAGATGGGGGCAGCAGGAGGAGGAAGAGGAAGGAGGAAGAGCAGGAGGAGGAAGAGGAGAAGGTGGTGAGTGGCCAGAGGCCACATGGGTTTTTGTTGTTGTTGTTTTATTTTGCATTCTTTTTTAATTGCTAACAAGTCTCTCTGCTTTGACAATGATAATGTGATGATGATGATGATGATGATGATGATGATGATGATGATGATATTGATGATGATGATATAAGACAGCTTGAGAGGCATGGAGGCACTCTTTTTGAAGCCAAGAGAGTGTCACCTTCCAAAGTGTGTTTTGTGTGCTTTTAATGCTAACAAGTCTCCCTTGCTTTGACAATGATAGTGTGGTGGTGATGATGATGAGTCAGCTTGAGAAGCATGCAACTACTGTTTCAGAAGCTGAGAGAGTGTGACCTTGCAAAGTGTCTGTTGTGTGCTTTTAATGCTAACAAGTCTCCCTTGCTTTGACAATGATAGTGTGGTGATGATGATGATGAGTCAGCTTGAGAAGCATGCAACTACTGTTTCAGAAGCTGAGAGAGTGTGACCTTGCAAAGTGTCTTTTGTGTGCTTTTAATGCTAACAAGTTTCCCTTGCTTTGACAGTGATAGTGTGGTGATGATGATGATGATGATGATGATGATGATGATGATGATGATGATATGAGTCAGCTTGGGAGGCATGCACGCACTGTTTCTGAAGCCAAGAGAGTGTGACTTTCCAAAGTGCCTTTTCTGTGTGTTTTTGGTTCTTTAATGGTGATATTGATATCAGAAAGCCTCTGAGGCAAGGCCAATGTAAGTTGCTGTGATTTTTACAAACTCATGCGCAGTGAAGAAAAAACAAAGTCCCTTGACCAAGTACACACTTTTGAGAAGCACACTTGGTCCAAGAACGGAGAAACCACCTTGACATGTTCAATATGCATAGCCATGTTAAACCCAAGGGGTTTGATTATGGAATAAGCCTCTGAAATATGCAAGAGGCCATGTTAAGTAAAGCCATGTGAAATGCACAACTGTGCTGTTGTGTGTGTTTTGGAATGCAGGTTGGGGGTGTTTGCCCAGAAAGGGACCGAGGAGGAGAGGGCGGGCACACGCCTCCTCCACCTTGCAGGGCTTCGGTGGAGGCTCCGCCCCGGAGGGTGGCTCCGCCCCAGAGGGTGGAAGCTCCACCCCCCGGCTTCGGCCCCCCGACTTGTCTGAGGGACACCAACCCGGCCCCCGGCTCCAAAAAGTTGCCTACCCCTGGCCTAGATGCTTGATATGTTATGGGAACAGGAATGCCAAACTCTGCTTGAAACATTCCCTTTAGTGTCTTTGGCTTTGACCTGTCACTCCATTAACACTTAACACTTTCCTTTTGCTGGGATTCTACGCACAGCTTTTTGAAGGTTGTATATTACAGTACTGTGCTGTCATGACAGTGAAATGCCAAATACCCTTTTTTAAAAACTCTTCTTTTTGAGAGAGAGAGAGAGAGAGAGAGAGAGAGGAATTTGCTTTGCTTCTCTCAATCAATATTATCCATTAAGATCCGTGTCTAACAGTACTGAGTCCAAATGAATAGCTGAATGAGCTGCCTCCTGCTCTCTTAAACACTTTGAAACAGTAAATGCACTCTTAAAAGGAGCCATTTGATATCTCTGCTTTA
Organism: Sceloporus undulatus; assembly: GCF_019175285.1. Classification (NCBI taxonomy): domain Eukaryota; kingdom Metazoa; phylum Chordata; class Lepidosauria; order Squamata; family Phrynosomatidae; genus Sceloporus; species Sceloporus undulatus. The sequence goes on from NC_056524.1 coordinate 220,471,171, forward strand.
TCTAGTTCAACAAAGGATAGGTTTTTGGATGAAATATGGGAACAAATTGTATGCTATTTTGATAGGGGATGGAAAGCAAAGAGAAACACATCTTCATTTTTCAATTGGATTAATGATACAGGAATTTACACTCATGGGTGTCAGACACAATAGATCAGATTAAATCTGTAGAGCTGTGTCAAATAATTGAACTCAGGTTAATCTTCACATAATGATATCCACAGCCCACAATCCACAATATTGTTAAATTCAAATACTTGGATTTAAGCCCACTAAGTGCTGTTGAAATCAGTCAGTGAATTGATCCAAAGTCATTCTTTACTGAATCAAAGGTCTGTTATGTCCACCAGTTTGTCTCCAGCTGTGTCCAAGGATACAAAATGAAGTCAAATTGGGTGCAGTGGGGTGTGTCTAAAAGCTGAAAACACTGAAGCTGGGGAAGGTTGTTGGGGCAGACATCCTGGAGTCTATTCAGCAAAATAAAGAGAAAGTCCTCAAATCAGCAGATCCGGCTTTGCCCGTTTACCTTACCACATAAACAGAAGAAGGAGATGCCATTAGTTTAAAACAGGGATGGGTATTGTGTGTTCTTTCAAATGTTGTTGAAATGCAATTCCCATCTTCACCTGTGGCTATGTTGGCTATAGCTGCTGGAAGTTGTAGTACACTATTATGAGTGGTGATGGGGGAATTATACAACTTCCATCTATGGTCAAAGGTACCTAACTGCACAACTGACTTTAGTAAAACCTACTTTGGGAGCTCCTATTCCCAGAATCCCTCAGCCACCATGGACACAGGCCAGGCTGGCTGGGGGAGTCTGGGGGCTCTGGTATGTAAAAGCAACTTTTCCGTGATATGGATCCATGTGGTATTAAAAACCTATTCATAATGTTCATAAGAGTGGTAATCTCACATCTCAGAGACAGGACTAATCTAATAACAGTGCTACTAGGAAGATGACATTCTCCTGCTTTGTAGCAGCATAGTCAGTGACATCTCTCCTCTGCTCAATGTGTCACATCCAAAGCTGCCTCAGGTAAACCTAGCTTCTTAGTTGATCAGAGCTTGAGATGATGTTTTCTAACAGTGAATGGAGTTTCAATATCTCTAACTAGTAGAATTGTTTTATTGCCCAGAAGGGCATTCTGGCACATTTGCATACATTTGAGGTGCTGCAGACATGGATCAAGGCAACCTTGTAAGTATGCACAGCAGGAGCCAGCACAGCACACAGCAATCTGAAATGCCTTTGCTTTTCTTTTTTGCCAGCCCATGAGTTTGCACTTCCTTTCAAAGCAATTGAATGCTGCAGCTGATTGTGATTTGTATTCTTTATCGGGTAAACCATGAGGCCTGTGCTTGGCCAATATCATGTTTTTCTAACTTATTAGTCTTGTTTTATTATATTTTTGGTCTGTGGATATTCTTCTATTCTTCATTCTTCTAATCTCTTCTATAAACCAAAAAGGAAAGAGAAAGAGAATAATGGTTAAGATTTACTTCAAACGGGCTTCAGGACTGGGTCTGGGGTGGAGACTGCCATGGACACATTAACTGATGACCTTTGTCTAGCCATCGACAGAGGGAGCATGACCCTGTTGGTGCTGCTAGACCTTTCAGTGGCATTCAATACAGTAGACTATGATATCCTTCTGGAACGCCTGAGAGAGTTAGGAATTGGAGGCACTGCATTGCAGTGGTTCCATCTCAGCCAGGTTTCAGAGGGTGATACTCGGGGACAGTCGCTCTTCAAAAACAGAGCTTAATTGTGGTGTCCCTCAAGGCGCCATCCTGTCCCTGATGCTATTTAACATCTATATGAAGCCGCTGGGAGAAATCATCCATGGATATGGTGCTGGGTATTATCAGTATGCTGATGACACCCAAATATATTTCTCCATGTCCTGGTCATCAGCGACAACGACAGATGGCATCTCTCCCCTCAACCAGTGTCTTCAGGCAGTAATGGATTGGATGAGGGAAAACAAGGTCAAGTTGAATCCAAACAAAATGGAGGTACTTACGGTAGGGCCCCCCAAACCAGGGATTGGGCTGCAACCTCCAGTCCTAGAGGGGCTCACACTCTCCTTGAAGGACTGTGTTCGCAGTCTGGGGGTGTTCTTGATCCACCGTTTCAGATGAGGAATCAGGTGAATGCGACGGTCAAGAGCGCCTGCTATCAGCTTCGACTGATACGCCAGCTGCGCCCTTTCCTGGAACAGGGTGACCTCGAAACTGTAGTACATGCACTGGTAACCTCAAGACTTGATTTTTGCAATGCGCTCTACATGGGGCTACCCTTGTGCCTAGTCCGGAAACTCCAGTTGGTACAGAATATGGCAGCCAGGTTGGTCACAGGAACAGCAAGGAGTGACCATATAACACCAATATTGAAGTCACTCCACTGTCTGCCTATCAGTTTCTGGGCACAGTACAAGGTGTTGGTTATCACCTTTAAAGCCCTACATGGCTCGGGCCCAACCTATCTAAGGGATCGCCTGCTTCCATATAATCCACCCCATACACTCAGGTCCTTAGGGAGGAATTTACTACAGCCCTTAAATACCAGGTTGATGGCGACCTCCCAGAGGACATTTTCTGCAGCCACTCCAACTTATGGAATGGTCTGCTGGATGAGATCCGTCAAATTACCAATCTAGCTGTAAAAAAACCATTAAGACGGATCTCTTCCAGCAGGACTTCCCAGAATAAAATACTCGGCCACAAATAAGACTTCCCATCTAGTGAACTCTGCCCATGATGATTATTATTTGGATTAGTTGGTTTTTAATATGCAGTTTTTAATCTTATACTGTTTAATCTTGTTTTAAGGGGGACATTATATGTACAGGCGGCCCTCCTTATAGGCGGATTTGCCATCCGCAGATTGGAGCATCCGCGGATGGCAAACCGGGAAGTTGTCCTGAATGGTGGCACGCGTGCAGGCGCACTGCCATTTGGGACAACTGCCTTCTCCTCCCCTCCTCTCCTTGCTTCCCTCTTCCCTTCCCTCCCTGCCTCCCTACATTCGCTCCCTCTTACTTACCTTTCTGGCCTGGGCTGGGAGGCCTCTGGCAGCTGCTTGGCCTCCTCGCTGCTGCTGCCACCGCAGGAAAAGCCAGGTGGCGGCGGCAGCAGCAGCAGAGGCCAAGCCTCGGCCTCCTCGCCGCCACCATGGAAGGATCCGATGGCAGTGTTGGAGGCCTCTTGGCCCCAACAGCACCACCACCGGGCCTTTCCCATGGCGGTGGTGAAGAGGCCAAGTGGCAGTGCAGGAGGCCTTCAAGGCTCTGGCGCCGGCACATGGCCTCCTCAGTGCCTCCGTGGAAGGGCCGGATACTGGTGTTGGAGGCCAAGAGGCCCCCAGCACCGACACCCAGCCCTTCCACGGAGGCGGTGAGGAGGCCGGATGGCAGTGTGGGAGGCCTTCAAGGCCTCCCGTGCCTGCTGTGCTGTACCTCCTTGCCGCCGCCGCAGGAAAGGCCTGGCAGCTTCAGCAGTGAGGAGGCAGAGCGCAGCCGCTCCAGAGGCCTTCAAGGCCTCCCGCACTGTCACCTGGCATCCTTGCCACCACCACCGCAGAATGGCCACGTGTCAGTGCTGGGGGCCTCTTGGCCAAGAGGCCTCCAACACCGCCATCGGGTCTTTCTGCGGTGGCGGCGAGGAGGCCAAGGCTTGGCCTCTGCCGCTGCTGCCGCCGCCCGGCTTTTCCCGCGGTGGCAGCAGCAGCGAGGAGGCCAAGCAGCTGCTGGAGGCCTCCCAGCCCAGGCCAGAAAGGTAAGTAAGAGGGAGGAAAGGAAGGGAGGCAGGGAGGGAAGGGAGGAGAGGAGGGCAGACCAGGGAAGTTTTGTTCCCAATGGCGGTGCGTGTGCATGTGCCCTGCCATTGGGAACAAACGGGACTTGAGCATACACAGATTTTAGCATACGAGGGGGTGTCCGGAAAGGATCCCCTGTGTATACCAAGGGCCCACTGTATATGGATGTATTTTAACTTGTTGTACGCAGCTTTGATTGCCTGGCAAAAAACGGGATAGAAATAAAAGTTTTATTTATTATTTATTTATTTATTTATTTATTTTGGGGGTAGGGAATTTTGTTGAATCTGTGGACCATATTTCTACTACGATGCGCTGAAGGCAGCATAGATTTGCAAAAATGGAAAATAGCCCCCAAAAGTGTCTGGAGCCCACTTCTGGTTATGATTTTTTTTTAAATTAAAAATTAATCACTATTCTATTAAATAATGCAGGGCAATCCTGCAACCTATTAAAAAGTCAAATTGCTGCTTTTAGAGAATTCCAGGAAAGGCAATTTAACCTTCCTAGAGAGGGTCTGAAACCCAAACCATTGTGCTGAATGTCCATATTATGCAGATTTGTTCAATGTGCAAATTGCATATACTTCTCTGAGGAACTGGAATATGGCAACACTATCCACCACCTCTAGGCAGCATAGCTATTGATGAGGAATGCTGGGAATTGTAATTTGGAAATTCCCAGACATATCTCATGCATACCTTAGCCCTGATTTACTATCTGGAGGGATGGAAGAGAAACAGTGAACTGAAAGGGTTTGCCCTTATGCATCAATGGGTATAAACATTAGTCTAAAGAAGAATATGCCCAAGAACTTAAATACAATTGCTTTTTGCACTATATCGCCCATAATCTCCCAGGTAGCATGGCTAATGGCCTTGCTGTCTCAGAGAATCTGGAAGATGTAGTACCTCCATCCCACCCAAAGTTGATTTTTGGCCAGTATCTATAGGATTACAGTCTCAGCTGAACAGTAGATATGAATAATTAAAAACAACCACACAGTGCTTCCAACTTCATTACACTTGTGTAAAGTTTGCATGTATCTACGATCAGGTTAAGGAAATAACTCAATATGCATTCATCAGAAGCAGGACTCCAGGATGCCATAGGATGGAACCATAGCTGGAAAAATGAAATCATAATGCTGTAACTATGTGTCAAAAAAATCACAGGTAAGGCTGGGAAAGTTTCCTATCAGAAACCACAGAGGGATTTTGCTACACAATATAGATTAAAGGTGAGCAACACACAGCACCCACTTTGGTGTGCTGTCCACCTATTTTTCTGCCTCCAAATTCCTGCTTGTTGTTGAACTATTTGGTAACACCCCCCCCCTTTTTTTTGTATTGTTGCTTTAAAACAAAATGCTCAGGGTGTGAAAAGCATCGTGAAATTCATGATGCCTGAAACAGCTTCAAAGCATGACCCATGCTCTTTATGTACCATGTTTTAAAACAGAAGTGTGAGGAAAGCAACTTCACAAAATGTTTACAGTAGCTCAGTGCAGTCATCCACATGGGTTCTTGTGGGAATGGCCCTAAAACCATGGAGGTTACCCACCCATGAGGTAGAAGGTCAGTTTGGTGACTTCACACAAGTATTATACAGTGTTATAGACATATTTCTGTGACTTATGTACATAAACCATAGAAGACAGAGGAACTTTAGGATGGCTCACTACCCTGGGTGACATATAATATCCCTAGAAATGAAATTCTGAGCACCTTTTTTCTCTCATACCTTAGTGTAATCTGTCCATTTCCCTCTTTGCACTATTATAGAAAAGGGGAGAGAAACTGTGTTTTTCTTCTTTGAATTAAAGGGTGTTTTCTTTATCCTAGAGAGAGGGTAAAAGCATATCAAATTATGTTCTGAATCATCAGAGTACAGCAGATCAGTATCTTATCTCTATATGAAATTGCATGTCTATGCAATAGTATTACACCAGCTTTCAGTCAAGACATAAATTCATAGCATTGCTGGCTCTAAATAGAAAGCTTATTGGACCCTAAATTGCAAGTGAGCTATGTATGAGACAATTTCAATACTAATGAGCTCTGTTTGCTATACAGCTGTAGAATGTTCATTATATACTGTGGCTCCTATTGTGAGGCAGGACTCTGTCCTCAGTCCATTCTTTGAAATTTCATTAACCTTAAAAATGGGAAAGATGGAGCTGAATGCAATGTAGAATACACTCCCATCCTTTTAAGCAGCTGAGCTCTGAAGGAAGTGTTGAGCTCTGAAGGAAGTGTTGTGATTCTTCTTACAATGCTGCCATTACCACTGCCAGGCCTGATCTGGAAGCAGAAAGTGGTCTCAGTTCATGGGTTGCTCTAGTCTGTACAGTTAGGTTCCTGGTAGAGAAATCTAAATCAAGTCCATAGTACACTAACCAGATTATTAAAGGTATAAGTACCAATAGTCACATTGTCAAGTGAAGTGGAAGGCGTGAACCCACTTGATTTCTTCACTTTAAACCAGAGGTGGGAAATGTTGCCACAAGAAGCAGTGTGGTGTAGTGGTTTGAGTGTTGGACTATAACTCTGGAGACCAGGGTTTGATTTCCAGCTCAGCCATTAAGCCCGCTGTGTGACCCTGGGCAAGTTACTTGCTCTCAGCCATTAGCAAAAGCAATGGCAAACCTTTTCTGAACAACTCCTGCCAAGAAAAACCCATGAAAGGTTCGCCTTAAGGTCGCCATAAGTTGGAACTTACTCAAAGTCACACAACAACAAGAAGATGTGGTCACAGGTCAAATGCAGTCCTTTGCAGGGTCCAATGCAGTCGTTCAAAAACTGCCTCACCCCCATTTATCTAAACCTCGGGGACTCTCTCACCCATGTTTTGGCCAAAAAGAAAAAGCAATCTTAGCTGGGGGAAAAGCTCATTCAGCTGGGCCACAATAATTCTAAACTGTTGGATATAGCAATTTTAGCATGTCTGTACTTTGTGGTTTGCATGCCACTCCAACAGTTTAAGCACAGCATGTATTCATAATATTTCCTGTTTGTTGGCCTTGGGTACACCCTCTCTCTTGCTGGATCAGGTAGTCTTCAGTTCTCTCTCTATCTCCTCCCTTTTTGAAGAGCACATGTTTCATTAGAAATTATTAAACTTTTAGTATTTGTAAGTAAATCTACTTGCTACAAAGAAGACTGAGCCTGTTTTATTTATTTATTTATTTATTTATTTATTTATTTATTTATTTTAATTTTATTTCTTTATATCCTGCCTTTCACCTGATATAGGGATTCAAGCAGGCTAACAGCAAATTTAAAACAATACAAATTACAGATGGCTTTTAAAAAAAAAAAACTATAAATATGTTTTAAAAATGAAACAATGTATAAAGATTGAGCATATTAAACATTAAACAGTAAAATGTTATTTAGAAACTATATGCAAACCTAAAATCTGCTAGTCTATCTCTGTTTGTAGTGGTGGTATGAGACTGATTTTTGATCCATCTCTGTGTGTGCCTTCAAGTCATTTCCAATTTATGGCAATCCTAAGGTGCCATATCATGGGATTTTCTTGGCAAGATTTGTTTAGAGGAGGTTTGCTATTGCCTTCCCCAGAGGCTGAGAGTATGTGACTCACCAAAGGTCACCTAGGGAGTATCATGGCTGAGCTGGAAATCAAACCCTGGTCTCCAGTATCATCATCCAACACTCAAACTGTATGCAAATATTAATTACACTGCTTGTGAGATATATGGTTGGCTCTCGTTATCCATGGATTTTTTATCCATGGATTCAAGCATCCATGGCTTGAAAGTATTTCAAAAAGGTATAAATTCCAAAAAGCAAGCTTTGATTTTGCCATTTGATATAAGGGATACAATTTTGCCCTGCTATTATATTTAATGGGACATGAACATCCACGGATTTTGTTATCCATGGGGGATCCTGGAACCAAACCCCAGAGGATAACATGGTCCCCCTGTATTATTATTTCTTAATTTTGCCAACATAAATAATGTTTCAAGGGAGGCTATCCTAAACAGCAGCCCCCAAAGCCCTATAACCAAGTTGGACAGACATGAGGTTGCTTTTGTTTATGCAAAATGCTGTTGCAGTGTTGCAGTGTGGCCATCAAGAGCAAGGAAACAGTCCAAAGATGTGATGAAGCCATCTGAGCTTGGTGCATGCCCATCTGCGCAGTAAGTGTTCAAAGTGATCACTTGTTCAGAAGAAGGGTATGGGAAATTGTTACCCACAGTTCACTGCTGTGCAAGGGATCACTAAATGTGGTCAACTCTTTAAGTGAGTTTGATTCTGCCCCCACCTCCAAAAAGAACTTTTAAACTATTAATGTGACAATGATTAACTCTTCTGTGCCAGAGAAAGAACATAGAAAAGTATTCAAGATTCTAATAGGTTGAACCATTAAAAACTAAGAATGTAAAGGATATTCACAAAAATTCTTATTTTTTATGAAAGAGGCTATCTCAACATGCTGATACAGCCTCCTGAGAAATTGCCAGCCTCTGCAAGAGTTCTTGCCTCCAGCATGAGAAGAAGACAAAGATCACTTTACTTTTTCATGAGGCTTCCATAATTTATGCAACAAACAAACAAACAAACAAACAAACACTTTTTCTTTTGTGAAGGGACACACACACACACACACATTAGAGGAGAACTGGCTGATTAAAGAAAAAAGACCTGATTGATGAAAAAGACTTGGAAAAGGCTGATTGATGGAAAAGACTGATGAAAAAGATTGTAATTTTGTGCAATTAACTATCACCGCTATTGTAGTTTGGTTCAATTGCACAATTTGCCCCCAAACATTCTTGCAGACATGAGGAGTTTAGGTCAAAAGGGCAAGAAATAGTATGCAGTTTCTTATTTGTGCACATAAGAACAAGAGAAACAAGGATTTCCATCCCTATTCAAAATCCAGAGATAAAATAAATTATGAATTGTGAAATGAACACTAAGTCAAAAAATGACAAGACTTCCATCCTACAAGACTCAGTCCATGCCAGTTTAACTAGTGTGATGGAGACCTGGTTGGGAGAGTTAAATTAACCCAGTTCCCTCTCCAAGATTTCCAGGGGCAGCAGGAACAAAGATCAGAAAAATTACTATTTGGAAGATTTATTTATTTTTTATTTCATTTATATCCTGCCTTTCTCCCAGAGTGGGATCCACATGGCAGCATAGCCACTGAACATCTGATTGAGGGATTGTTGAATTTATACTCCAAAAGTTACTTTCCAAAGCAATGAGCAGGAAGCAAGTAACTTTCTGGGTTAAAAGAGGCTAGTAGAAATGTCAAATGTTGGCCAGATGTTAAGCCAAGTCAACATTTATGTTCATGTCCTCACTACTTTCATGATGAAAGTTATGACCAAATTTAGTCACTTAAGTTAGTTCAGCAGTGTTCATGTAGCAACTTTTCACAGTTGTCTGACTATAAAGTATTCTGGGAGTCACATATCCCTAGAGGATGTAGCTGCAATAAAATTAACTTTCCTCAGTACAATTATTGATGTTTCATTATGCTGGTGCTAAGACATGTTATTAACCCGATGATATATATTTTTCTGATACAAACTTTTCTTCTGATTAATTGTAAACACAATACAAGTTAGCAAGGGTATAAAACAGAGCTGTGAACCTTGGGCAACATTCATTCAGGAAAAAAAATGTTTCATTATGAAACAATAACTGAAATATCTCAATGTCTAAAAAACAAATAATGTCTAACCAACAGTAAAAAACAACAGAAACATTCCATTGTGCAGCATGAATTAAAATGTCTTCAAAATGTCATACAAATGTGTTATATGACGAGGATTTAGGTCAGTGTTTCTGGGCAGAGGACCAGTTGTGATGTAATCTTGAGTGGACCATATCCTGACATAGATGGAACAACAGTTACCCCTTCTCCCTTCTTTCACAAGTTGTTGTGATGGGGTGGCATGACATGTGGCCCAGAGCATCACAATCTTTCAAGGCCAAGATGTATTGCAAAATACAAAATCTCTCCTCAATGATAATGATCTTTCAGCATTTCAAGATGCCTATTCAGAAAACAGGCAACTGTCTGTACATTTCAGGACTTTTTTTTTTTTTTTTTGCAAAAGGGGGTTGCACTTACAAAATTGCATGTTAGACAGAGTAGTCTGTTGAAAATGTACTGCTTTCTGAGCAAAAAGGTATGATTTTCCTGCGGAAACCAATTCCCCCCTAATGTGCCCCCTCAAAGGGCCAAATAATATGCTTGAAAATATTCCATACATTCATGATCTCAGCCAGAGAATACTTCTGAAATAATCCATTCTTGCATTGAAAAGACAAATAAGTGAACACTTATATCTCTCTGCAAAGGCCTGAGGACAAATATTCCTAATAGGCTGTGTAGGCAAGTTCTGGTCAGTATGAAGCTAGCTAACCAATGGAAAGAAATGCTTGAAGTTTCTGTGTCATCCTGGCTGCATCTGCAGCTTTCTTAAACTGCAGGACCATGTATAGTGGGAGACTAGATGTGTAGGAATCTTTTGCCCCACAGTCTGCATCCATATTGGCTTAAGGTTTGGTTGGCAGTGTTGGCTGGCATCCTTTTAATTAGTTAAAGACTTAAACCTGTTTCCTGATCACATTTAGGATTATGGTACCTTGGTCACAACAGTAAATACCCCTAAACCCATCTTAAAAGCCAATCAACTGAGTCGTCTGACAGAATGCTGTGGTGCTGGTGAGCAGAGTGCTGTAGGATGATGTAACCAGCCTCCTACCACCAGTAACTGCAGGGACCAGAAGCACCATCACTGGAGGGAAGGCACCATTATCCTGAGGGAGAGAAAGGCAAGCCACCTCCATCAGACCTTGCCTGAAAGAAGAAGATTCTCCCTCCACCCACCATCCAGAGGGAGAAAAAGGTAAGCCAACTCCATCAGGCCTTGCCTGAAAAGAAGGCCTCCCTCCATCCACAATTGTCCAGAGGGAGAGAAAGGCAAGCCAGCTCTATCAGTCCTTGCCTGAAAGAAGAAAGCCCTCCCTCCATCTACCATCCAGAAGTAGAGAAAGGCAAGCCAGCTCCATCAGGCCTTGAAGAAGGTCCTCCCTCTCAGTATTGCCAATTTCCGGAGAATTCCCCAGAATCCGGGGAATTTAATTAATTTCTTTCTGGGGATTTTGACTGAATAATAATAATAAATATTGAGGAATTCCGGGGATTTTGGGTTTTGGTAAAATATTCTGGGGAATATCTTGGGGCTTGTTGGCAACACTGCTCCCTCCATCCACCATCCAGAGGGAGAGAAGGGCAGGCCAGCTCCATCGGGCCTAATCAGAGTAAGAAAAAGGGCCCTCCCTCCAGTCCATGTGCTGTGGTCCAGGCCTCAGAGGAAGGGAAGATCTGCTGGACTTTTCTCCTTCCCTATTGTCATTCCCTTTTCCTTTTGTGTCTTGTCTCTTTAGATTGTAAGCCTGAGGGCAGGGAAATGTCTAATAAACAATTTGTAAGCTGCTCTGATAGCCTTTTGGCTGAAGAGTGGGGTATAAAT
>NC_056524.1:220482525-220594584 GCF_019175285.1 Sceloporus undulatus
TTATTATTATTATTATTATTATTATTATTATTATTATTATTATTATTATTATTATTATTACTATTATCTTGCAATAGCCCTCTTAATGCTGTAGAGTTGACTAGCTGAGTTAATGTTTGCTTATGTATGCTAGATATGCTTATGTAGGCTAATATAACTGTGTCCCTTGAATAGCCTCAACAAGTGTTTGGAATTCGTGTTTCTGAGTTCATTGGGCAACGACTTCGTCAGGAGTAAAATGATAGGATTTAAACGTTGTTATAGAATCTCTTTACACCCCCCCCCTTTTTTTTTTTCTTTTTTTCTTCTTCTTCTTGTTCTGGTCTTCAGGACTTCTGAAGGAGATTGTGAAGTCAAAGCAGGCAGATTGGCAAAAGCAAAACTGGACAACATAGGTGAGAGCTGCAGCTTCCACTTCAGCAAGATAGTGAATCCATTCCTGTTTTTCTTCTAAACTTTAAAGGAGCTATCCACATTGTTCATCTTATTATGGGAAGTAGGATTCAGGATTTTGGGTGGTTGTCTTAAATTCAGACTGAAGGCCAGAGTAGATCCATCACCCTGCTGACATGGAAGCCACCAGCTGCCACTAGGGCCAAGTGTGAAAGCCCGAATCTGTTCTGAAATATAGCTTTCCTAGACGGCTTGGAAGGGATAGTTCACAGGGAGAAATGTACCACCAGTTCTGAGTCCTTCGTGCTTCCTTTATTTCCACATAGCTGGGGTAAAGACCAGTTTCCTATATCTTTATGCACTAACAATCATCGTTAAAACTAGAAAACTAAACTAAAACTAAAAACCTGAAACTTCATTTCCATACACAAAGGATTTGTATTTTGAATTTACATTCTCACATACCAATGACATATATATGTCTGTGCCCGGCTTCCACTCCACCAAATGCATCTGAGGAAGTAGTCAAGTCTACAAAAGCTTATGCTGCCAATTACTTTCTTTCAGTTAGTCTGAAAGGGGCTACAAAATCTCACTATGTACTGATTCTACAGACTAACATGGCTATATCTTTGAATTCTGGGGTAAAAATGTTAGGGTTGGTGGGTTGGTTGAAGAAGCCAAGCTACATCTCAAAAAGAGGGGAAGCAGAGTTTGTCAAAGTTTCTCTTTAAACAAGAGGTTACTAGCCAAAAGAACAGATGGGTCAAAAGAAGTGGCTTCTGCCTGCTTTGATGCGTAGCATTTGGATGACATGCACCCCAAAGGCAGCTCTGAGGCCACCGAAGGTGCCCAAAGCCACCAGAAAAAGAGGATTTCATTTGCTTCAGGCAGCCACCTGTTGGGAATGCAGTGGTGGCCCACTTTGAGAACAGACCATGTGGTTTCCACTGTCCCAGGCTGATTGTGGCCCAAACATGACCAGAGTGGCCAGAGGCCACTCCTTGCCATCCATCTGCTTCAGGCTTAAGAGTTTTTTAGCCAGCATGGTCAGATTGGGAGGATTCTGGGAGTTCTAGTCCTAATGAGTAACTTTGGAAAGCTCTAATAAGCTAGTATGTTTCTAAATGGTTCTGCTCCTTGTTTTAAAGATCAAAGGTGCTACAAGGTCAAATCAATCCAGATAATGTTTGGAAAGAATATTTGAGAAGGTTTTTAAAATATGATTTTTTTAAAAAAGGTGTCAAACCCTAATGAGAAGAATCCTGAATGAGTGGGAAACTTCGCAGTTTTCTTTTTGTGTGAAAAATGCATATGGTAGTTTTATGGGCTGAAAACAGCATTCTAGGCACAGAAATAACATTTCTTCACAGAAAACAGCATTTTCTGTGCAGAAAATAGCATATCTTTTCAGAAGTCCATACAGAAGTGTTTTTTTCTGCACATAAAATGCTTTTTATTCTGCACAGGAAAGTTACTGTATGCAAAATGCCATTTTGTGTTCCAAAAAAAAAAAAAATGTGCACGTTTTTTTTTTACACTGACAAGTCTTGAATTGTGAACAGTTTTAGAAAACTGCAATGTTTGATGACTTTCTCACAGTGATGAGAAAAATGATAAATTTATTCATTCTTGCCTGTGGAAAGGAAAATTTATGAAGATTTAAATCCATAATACAAATACAAGAATTGTAAAATTTATAATGTAGTCTTATTTTTGATAAATAATTTTGGATGTTTTATCATTGCAGATTAGGAATTACTGTGGTCCATCCTGAGAATCACATTGTGCTTTCAATCTTTCTTACACATTTATGAGTAGCAAATGGTTTATTTCTACATGCACATGAATGAACATATTTATCAGCTTTGAGAGTACATTGGTTATGCGCATGCATGATTTTCATATTGCTTTGCAAACCACAACGGTACTGCATTGTATGGCTACCTTATTAAACTGCTCTTGAAAGAATAATGGGTGGCAGGAGGTTTTAATTACAAACTCAATGTGAATCTGATGTGATGAACATACTTCTCCTAATCAGTCCAGTAAAACACGTTATGCTTAATTTTAATCATGGGACTAGTTCAGTTTAAGGGACTGTGGCATTTAAGAGAGTTTAGAACTCTTTTTCACTTGGATGGTGTTCCTTTCAGTCATCTGAGTGACCGAAATCATAATACAGAAAATGTTTATATATTTTTATCTACTTGAAAGGAAAGCCAGCATGGTTTGAGCACTGGACTACAACCCTGAAGACCAGGATTTGATTCCCCACTGAGCCAAGGAAACCCACTGAGTGACCTTGGGTGAGTCACACACTATCAGTCCCAGAAAACCTTGTGATAAGTTCACCTTAGGGTCGCCATAGTCAGAAATAATATCACAACAACATCTACATGAAAGTAACACATGAATAGGAGAAAAGTTGAACATTTATAGAAAGAGAAAAATCAAATTGCCCTCTCATTTCACGAGGATAATAATGTTGTAGTCAGAGCATTCAACTAGGTTTGGAAAGATACTCATTCAGGAAGCTCATGGAATTATTTGTTTTAAAAACATATAGATCATTTAATTGGTATGACTTTCTGGACACTTATTAGCTGTATTATTGGGGACTGGAGGGAGAACTAGACCAAACCTTTGTTAATATGCCTCTCTTAAGATGAAAACAATCTCTCACATAGCCAGAAAAACCCACAAAAAACTATAATCTCTCACCAGGTGTTCTGAGTAGTGTATCTGAAAGGAAAGCTAACAGGCAAAGAGCTGGGAATAAATGAGGTCATGGTAATGGTTAAAGGGTGGGGGAAAGAACAAAGCTAGATAGGCAACAGGATGGCTTCTGGCTGAAGCTGACAGAAGGCTAATTATTAATATTAAGCATTCTGAATCACATCATACTTCCCTATGGTGCACTTCTTGTGGGAATAAAGAGCAAGCACTCTTGACTGAAGTTCCTTGGAGCCAGGAACCTTAGATTCCTACAACCTCCATTTCAAAACCATCATCAACAACAACGTTGTCACTATCAACAACTTCTTGTTTTGGCCTTTTGCCATCAAGTTGGTTTTTACCTTCTTTCTGAGTAGTCTTGGGAGAGAAGAATATATCCAGCATTAAAAACACAGCATGAGATTGCTTGGATTTTTAAGGTTAATAATTATCTTGCCTGTCAGCTTGAATGATGGATATTACTGCTGAATTTCTGCTCTGTCAATTTTTTAGCACGTCGACCATCTGTCTATTGACCTTATGGGCTGTCAGTATCTCGAAGTCAAACATATGGACCCAACAGGGATCACACATGCAATTTTATATTTTCATGAATGACAGTGATGAAGAAACAGAGTGAGCAATATTAATCTTAAAAAAGGAAGGAAGGAAACACTGGCACAAAAATGAACATCTCTGCTGTAAATGAACCTAATGAACTGAAGTCCATTCTGTCCTATATGCTTTCTTATGAAATATGATTAGTAAAGTTAATATGAATTCATGAAGAATTCTGACAGTCTTATAGCTGAAATGATGGTGATGACCTATAGCATAGACTGGCGGAATGCTTACTTCATGTAGACATATGGTACAATACCCCACTCCAAAAAAAGTCCCTTCCCCTCCTCACCATAGATTGTGTTCAAATGTTGTATTATTTCTCTCAAAGTTTCTATTTTAAAAAATGGAGTCACATATTTCTGATAAAAAGAAGGTATCCATTCTGCAAAATACAGTGGTGAATAATGACATTAATTGCATCCTGTTGAGAATTTACAGCTTTATAAGCCAATTTATTATGGTGCTGTTTGGAAATGCAGAATTTTGCAACAGTTTTCTTCCCTGGAGGGCAGCATTGTTTTAGCTGTGTCCTTGGGGCCATTGCACAAGCAGAGAAAGCAGCATGGCTCTTTTACTGTAGCTTCAATATCATAAAGTTATACATTGTATCCTATGATACAGGACATTGGCCTTAATTTGTTGGAAAGTCAGTCCAGATGTAACCTTTATTCAGTCATTCATTGAGATGCAAGCTATAATTCAACATTAATAGGCTTAGCGAGGGGTTAAGGCAAGGATTGGAAAAGGTTATTTTTGGACTACAAGTTCCAGAGTCACTCAGCCAGTACCTAGGCTGGTTGAAAAATTCTGGGAGTTGTGGTCCAAAAGTAACATTTCAAGCTCTTGGTATATCAGCACCCTATAGGGAACAAGCAGGTGGGAGGGTTGTGACTTTCATATCCTTCTTCTTCCTGGCAGTTGAAGCCAAAATAAGATGCTGAGCCTTTGGTCTTATCCATCAGGGCTCTGTTTGTGTTTTAATAGGACACACTATGTAAATAGTGACTACAGAAGAATTACAGAATTCAATCTAGAAAATGAGAGAACGGAAATAGTTAAGGATTTCCCATACCCTGGCTTAATCATTGATTAGAACAGAGACTGCAGTCAAGAAATAATAAGACTATGATTAGGAAGGGCAGCTATGAAAAAAGTACACAGGATCTTAAACTGCAGAAACTGAACACCAAATTAAGATCATCATATTAACTGGACAGTGAAGAAAGCCAATAGATAGAAAATCAACTCATTTGAGATTTGGTGCTGAAGAAGAGTGCTGGAGAAGATACCATGGATGGCCAAAAAAACAAACAAATGGATCCTAGAACAGATCAAACATTGGAAGTAAAAATGACTAAACTGAGGTTGTTATACTTCCAACACATGACTCACTAGAAAAGACAAAAATGCTAGGAAAAGTGGACGGCAGTAGAAAGAGAGGAAGACTGCATACTAGATGGATAGACTCAATCGAGATCACAGCCCTGAGCCTGCAGGACCTGAGCAGAGCAGCTGAGGACAGATGGGCTTGGAGGTGTCTCATTCACTGGGCCACCATGTGTCAAAGTCAACTTGAAGACAGCTACCAACAGTAACACTTGTTACTATGGTAATTTCTCTTTTCCTTCCCAATCCTAATTTGCCTGACAATGGTTCTAACCATAAAATGTTCTGATTTAATCTTAGAACCAGCAGGACTCAGTATCTTCCCGAATGAATCAATAGGGTGCACGTTGGTGTAACAGGCAGCTAAAACTTCAGTTGACCTCAATAAATTAGAGAAACCAGTTTGCGATTAAAACAGAGAGTTAAACTGCAGCACTGGATGAAATAGAGGGGAGCTGGCTAGAGTACCTGTGCATCAGCGAAAGATTTGGAAATTATAACAGAGAACAAGCAGATAATTATACAAAAGTGAAATATAGCTGGCTTATTTTTAGAGTTTGTCAAAGGTACCTTTTCAGACTGCAGTTCCCAGGATTGCTCAGCCAGCATGGTCACTGTTGGCTGAGGGTTCTAGAATGTGTAGTCCCTCAAAATAATTTTGCCAAAGTATGGATTGTTACTTTCCTAATACAGCTGTGTTTAGCAGTCCATATCAATATCAGCTTAGCAGCTTGTACAAACTTCTATTGGCTTCTGCTTTTGGCACAGTATGACAGTCCGAACATTTCATTGTCATTGGATTTATCTCTTGATTGCTACTCTGTGGTAGTGGCCAGAAATGTATAGATCTGTTCACCCACTGTCTCTGATCTGCCCTCAACACACTTGAACCACTTACTGACACAGAAGGGCTTGTTTTTTCTTTTCTTTTTTTTTTAAAGAACCTTCTGGAGATGCTGGTTCCTTGCATGTCTGATACAATAATGCATGGCAGACAGGAGAAGGGAAGCAATCATACAGATTCATCTTCCTAGTACCACAGTAATAGTATCCTGGGGTGAAAGTCTAAATCTTGCCACACTCAGGGATGGCTCTCGCCAAGCAGCATCTCCCTTCCCTTGTCATGGACAGGAGTACCACTAAGCAGTCCAATCTGCCACTACTACCAACCACATCATCCCATCATAGGCAGGCCAAGTTGATTGCATTTTGGTCCAGCTTTTTCATTTGCTAAGGTATGCATACTTTGCATGGCTTTACTAATAGTTAGTTTGCATGTTTGCTAACTTCCTGTTTGTTTTTTCCAGGCCCTTTCTTGCTGCATCATTCTCACCTCCAGCCACTTTCTTTGTCCTCTCTCTCCTTCATTACACCAACTATTTGCTTATGCACAGGTGAGTAAAACTACTTCTATATGTTTATACAAGGACAACTATGCTTCCCTCCTTTCTTTTGCTAGATTCACCCTTCTCTGTAAATGTGAATTTCATTACCCTGCTTGTGAGAATCAGTACTAGCTCTCATATTTTCCAACATCCTTGAAATCAGCACCACTCTCTGTATGCACCATTCCAATTAGGAAGAGTATTTTTGTGGTGTAATGTCTCTTTAAGGTAACTGTGTTTTTGCTCCAGCTGTATAGTATTTAGTGGGTTGAGACTCCTATGTTTGTCACTCTTTGTCCAAAATGCTTGGCTGGAGCTTGTTAAGGAATAAATCTTGTCTCTCATGTCTTGGGGTCTTATTAGCTTGTGGGTTTGCAATAGCAGATATGACATGATGTCAGAGGCTGGTGTGGAATCTTCTTTGTTGCAGTTGGGAGTTTGTTCTAACTGAAGATATGGACTCTTTCTGGCCTTCACGACCTCTTATTTTGCAAAGCAACTTGGATGAGAACTGGAGGTGTTGGGAAGACATTTTCCAATTATACCTCATTGCAGCTGGACCCAAAAATTTTGCAAAGAGATTGAAAATAGCTATTTTGTTACATTGTTTGGAGGGGGAGAAGAATTTCTTTATATAATGCTTTTGTTTTCCTTGAGAAAGATCTAAGTGATGTCTCAGAAGTTCTAGGAAAAAACAGAAGCTATTTCCTACCCATAAAAATTGGTTTTGAAAGATTTTGTTTCTGGAACCCTGTGCAGAGGCCAGGAGTCACCACTGACCAATTTGTTATTGAGCTTAAAATGAACTCTTCTAGTTGTGAATTTGGTACTGCAATGAGTGACATGCTGAGAGATAAAATTGTGTCCAGCATGAAGGAGGAAACTTTGAAAGAAGGACTTTTGAAAGAAACTGACTTTACTCTAGAAAAAAACTATGGAAATATGTTGTGTTAATCTGATAACAAGACCTCAGTTGAGGACTATGGTAACAACATCCAAAGAGTTATATGAGCTACAAGAGGCGCATAAAGATAACACAAGAATTTCAGTTCAAGCTCTTGAAGCTGAAAGATACAGCAGGAACACAAACATGACTGGATGAAATGTAAGGAGTGTCCTTATTGTGGTATAGTTCATAAACCTCAAAACACCCAGTATTTGGAAAGATATGTAACAAATGTGGCAAGAAAATTCATCATGCCAGCTCATGTAAAGTAACACAATTAAATCCTGAAAGTATACAATGGAGGAAGACAGATTTATGAGCTTCATGTAAGCACTTTAATGATAGGAAAGTTGTCTCAGGAGGTGGATAGTGCAGCTTTAAGTAAAAGTGTTGGGTGGTATGCTAATATTACTGTAAAAGGATGTTCAGTTAATTTAAAGTTAGATACAGGAGCAGAAACAAACATCTTACCATTTGGTATATTCTGCAAGATACCAGGCAAGAAGGTGATGACTAGGGCCCTGTGCAGACCGACACTTTGGGCTGGGTAGGGGGCGGAGTCAGGGTGCAGCATCTCCACGATGCATGCTGTGGATCTGCCCCCAGGGCACCATGATGCCGCACACTGCTCCACATAGTACACAGAGTTATGATGCTCCTCCTCCTCTGTGTCCATACGACAGTCCTAGATTCACTGGTCGCCCACTCCCTAAGGTATATGAATGAACATATGGAAGGAACTGAAAAGCCCACTGTGTTCAGTGGGATTTCTTAGTTGGTCTGTTTAGTGTTCTTTTTCAACATCACTTTAAAGAATACATTGGTCAGTAAATTAGAAGAGAACTGGAGTGTGCAAGTGCACAGTTAACCGATTCACAACTCACTATGCTGTGCATGTATATGGAGCTAGGCAACTGTTGTATCTGCTGAGTGAAAAGAAATTGCTTTTACTATGCTTCTTCCTCACATATTTTCAGTTGTGGTGGAGACATGATTACAATCCTTTTAGCACATGTGATAATATCATCAATGGCCAGATCTTTCACATAGATTTATGGACTACCTGGTCAATTACCACTTGGTAATTGGTAGTATTAATTCACCCACTGTGACCTTTTCCTGAACATTCCAATCTGTAGAAAAACTAAAAGTTCATGTCTTAGGACTTTGAAATGCTTTTGTAGAGGAGTATTTAACTTTTGAAATGGGAGGAGAGGAATCGGGTTTTTTTTTTTTTTAAAAAAAAAACAGGCTTCACTGTACATCAGGTAGAAAAATACAACACTGCTGTCAACCTGAAGAGTCTTTGGAAGTGAATGCAGCATTGATCACAATTAGTGTAGAGCAATTTAAAATTATTTGAAGAGTCCTTATGCCATGAAATGTCCCAATAATTTGTAATTACTTAATGTTTCACCTGCTCCAAAGCCCATTTAGTTGCCAAATCAGACTCTTTAAGGAATGTGAAGTGGCACATTGCAAAGTAATAAGAACAACCTAGAGTAGTTGCTAATTCTGGGTGCACTTTTAGAGCTTTTGCATATCAAGTAGTTTCTATGCATGCACTTCTCCAAAAGGTCACTTGAGGATTACCTGTCGATGGGTGATAGGAAATGTAAAGGTGGTACAGACAGAATTAGAACACAGTGAACATCAATAGCCCATTATACAATCTCTGTGGATTCAGTAGCAATTACGGCAAGTACAATGCTAGGGCCGCTTGGGAGAACTATCATTGTGATCAAAGCCAAGAAGGATGAGACAAACCAAATCAGCAAACTTAATACAAAGGGTTCTGTACAGCAAAAAAACAAAGGAAAGATGCTGGAAACTGTTGTGAAAACACATCATCAGCTTTCATATGATCTCAGAAAGCCAGCTATTCTGCTAGCATGGGTTTCCACCCTATCTGTTTCCAATGGACTACCTTTGGACCATTGATGATGAGAGGAAATTTTAATTTGTAATGAAACAGCAAAGGAGAACTTTTGTCCCAAAAGGATGACATGAGAATGTGTTGCCTCCATCTGGCCCTTTAAAAAAAAACCCACCACCCCAAAACTTGGAGGGTGTAATTTATTGTGTTGATTAATCTTGAGAAATGAAGGGATGGAGAACAGAAACCTGCTAAAGCATCAATTTCCAAACCAAATGTAAGTTGCTAAAGTTGATCCTGAAAGTCCTCGAGGACTTTTCCAGAGCTCTGTCATAGACCAAGTTGAATAATGCACCAAACTACATATCCTAGGATTCTGTAGGATAGAGTCATGACAGTTACAGTGGTGTGGAACTGCTTTAATTCTGCAGTATGGCTACACCCTTAGTTACATCTACTTAACTAAGTAGCCAATCAAAGATTCAGTAGAAAGTTCTCTTTGTCCAAAAGTGTTATTTACATGGATATTTAATTGCATTTCCCCCTAATATCACATTATTGTGAATCCCAGACTTAGGGTGGCAAAAGAACTGAATTTTTATTACAACATCAGTCACATTAGATTAATTTTTGCCTCTTTTGCAAGTTTAAACTGACTTTTGTCATCCAAATGCCTCAGAAATTGTGAATTGTAGCAATAACCCTCACCCTCCAGGGTAAGAAATCCAGCTCAGTGCTCTCATTTAAATGACAAGCAGCTTGAGAGAGAGAGGGTGAGTATTGTACAGTCTGATCCATGCATCCGTTCTTCAGGGTCAGGTGCTTAGCCTGTTTTTAAAAAGTTACATGGCCCCCAAATTAACATTTCCTCCAAACTGAGAAACTTGCCTTATTTAGTGAAACAGCTGCAAATACAAGAATGTGCTTTTATGGTTTCTATCAGAGAGGAAACGAATCAGATGCCCTGAACTGCTATTAGGAAGACACCATGCCTGGGAAAATAAAAAATTCAAGGCACATCCTCAAATGCTAGCAAAAATGCAATCCAATTTCCGTAGCAACTATTCAGGTAAAACTCAGAAAACAACTGGTCTCCAAACAGAACTCATTCCTAAAATGCAGACAAGGATATGACAACATCTGGAATCAGAAAGATATTACTGTGATAGGAAACAAAATTCTCTTTTCCTGCACACGCTGATAGCTTGTAAGCTTTAAAATGGAGCTTGATTTTCCTGTTTCCTATTATTCCTGTGCTTGCTACTGAGTGTCTCTATTGGGAAGAGAAATAAAGAGAACAGAAAGCTTCCAGTTTCCTCTATCCCTTTCTACTGGGTTTTAACAGTAGCATCTTTCCCATCTCCTCCCAAGCCTGGCTTTGAACATGATACATCTTCCTGAATAGGTCTTCCCACAACATTCAGCTATGATGAATAAGGCTATGCTATGCTGAGCAAACTGTTAAATGAAGATAGACATCTTTAGTGTTCATAAAGAACCACACCAAAAATGGCTGTTTTAGAGTTTGCCTTCCATAGCATTTTAACATTTTACTTTGCATTACAGTACAAGATGCTATCTCTCACCCAGCAGCCTTTCCATAGATCAGATCTTTAGTCTTCTCCCAAATACCATCACCCCACCTCTCCTTCTCTCTTACTATCAGCTTCATATTACGTGATACAAACCCTCCCAGTAGCCTTGGAATAAATAACTATTGATCAGTAAATGTTGTGAACGCATTTTTAAATTATGGGTTTTTTAGGATTGAGCAAGGGGAGATGCAGGAGCAGGAAAGCATGAAAAATGTATATGATCCTTACAGTTAATCACAGCAATAATGTATGTTTACTGACAAGGCTTTCTGTGAATACAAAAGAATCCTCTATTTATCCAATTTATCCATTTATCTGGAAAGCAGCTATCAGAGTAAACAAAATGACGACTTACAAGCAAGGGAGTCTAGAGCAATAAATCAGCATTTGTCTGATCAGCAAACAGAATGACAGGACTCAGTGTAACAGCTTTGTTCCTAACACAGAGGCTGCTTAGTAAAGCAGAGGAGGTGTACTCCACAAGACCACTGAAATAGTGCTCAACATGTCTTCCTGATCCTACCACTGAACCAACAGGAAAAAGAATGAATAAAGAGATAGGCTGAAACCATAACTGAGTAGAGGTGGAACCCAGATTTACATCCCACCCCTGCTCAGTTATGGATGTCTTGAGCTGTTATTATTCTATTTTTTAAAAAGTAACTTTCCAAGTTTTTTATTGGATCAGAGAAATGGCTATTCCAATATGATCTCTAGGGCGGGTTACAGACGGGCAAAAAGGGATGTACTCATGACGTCATGAAGGTAGAGCCTTCAGACGGGCTTTACCTGAATGCCGCCATGAACACGCCCCCCGCATGCCCCAAGCGGGAAGAAGCGGCATTAAAAAGGTGCTGCTTTTTTCCGCTTCTTTTTGATTTGCGGCGTACCTGCGCATGTCCGTCTGTAAGCTGCTGCACCGATACATCAGAATTGCTACGCCGCAAATATAAGTTGCCGGTTTAAAAGCTCCGTGTCAGCTGCGTCGCATAATGGGTCGGGTTCCCGGGACATGCGTGGTTTGCAGTCAAGCTTTAATTGCAACGTCCGCTGCCATGCAGCTGTGGAAGCTGAGGCACAGCTGCGGCTCATTTTAAGCCTCGTAACCCTAACCCTAGAGCCACTTGTGCACATGCGTCGGTAGAACCGCGGGAAGTTGTAAGTTTTGCCGGTGGATGTTTTGGTTGTAGAAAGTGATAAGGGAAAGTTTGGAATTTAAAGTGACTCCCTACACACATTCCTGCGCCATTTTCACCTGGGAACGGGCACAGTTCAGCTGCTCCTGGCACAGCTGTGTGGCGGCTCCCCTTTGCCACCAGGCAGGATGGCTCAGCCATCCACCAGCACCCTGAAAAAAGGCAGGGGGACGTCTTGGTCTCATACTGAGACGGCTGACCTGATAGCTATATGGTCCCAGCCAAACATTTTGCAGAAACTGGAGCAGTCCTACCTGAATGCTGACACATATCGAGAAGTGGAAGAAGCCATGAAAGTCAAGGGCCACAACAGAACTTTGGAGGAGTGTCGCTGAAAATGCAAGTCGCTGAAATCTCAATACAAACAATACAGAGACGCCCTGGCCAGAGGTACTACGAAGGGTGCCCCCCGCCCTTTTACAAGGAGCTGCATGCTTTCATTAAAAGTGATGGAAGCATCAGACCCCACAGACTAGCCACCAGTGGGGAGCGTGTCAAGGTCCCGGCGGGCCAGCCAGCCAGAGCCGAGCCTGTGGTGGTGGAGGAGGAGGAGCAGGAGACCCCGGAGCTTGAATGTGCCCAAGACCTTTTGATGCCCCGTCAGGGTAAGATGTGCCAGGGCCCCTGGGGGGAAGGGAGGGGGAAATGGGACAAGGGGAAGATGTGGCCCCAGGGTGGGCACAGGCCAGAGATGACCCTTGTCCCTTGTCATATAGATGAGGAGCAGGAGGAGGAGGAGGAACATCCCAACTCAGGTGATTCCTCCAGCAGCCAGAGACCTCTGGACCCCCGTGCCCTGCTCAGACGAATGTCTGCTGAGGCTGGGAGCTCCAGAAGGAGACCACCATCTCGTGCTGGATCCTCTTCCACGACCAGCAGCTACCGTGACCGCTCACCTGTCTCCCGGGCCAGTGCACCCGCCAGCGATGGCAGTGAGACCGAAGAGAGTATGCAAGGTAAACCCTATATTTATGTTTATAACTGCATGGCTCAACTGCGCAATTGTGGCATGTCTCTTTCACTGCTTACTGTGCTGGTATGTTTGCAAGGTTGCTGTGCAAGTAGGATTGTGAGTGTCCCTGGCATGGCCATGTGCTGCATGTGTTCCACATTCCTAAGGCACCCCTCCCTTGCATGTAAATCTCTCCTTTCCCAACGCCCTTAGTTTGAAGCTCCACCCTTTGCCACAGCTTTGAGTGAGAGTTCCTGCATGGCAGAATGGGGTTGGACTAGATGGCCCTCAGGGTCTCTGCTAACTGTAGGCTTCTATGACTCTCTGCTTGTATGTCCCATAGTAGGAGGACGAACTGAAGCAGAACAAGAAGAAGAAGGAGAAGGAGAACCTCCTCCAGCTAATCCCATAGCTGCCATGTCAGCAGAGGAGCGCCTTGCCACCAAGAAGAAAAGGGTGCGTCCGTCAGCAGCTACTAGAACTGTGGCAGCTGTGGATCTGCTCAAGGCTTGCTCAGAAGAGAACATGACAGCACTGATGCAGCAGGGGCAGCGAGCCTGTGATGAAAGGGAGAGGGGATTTCAAGAGAGGGCACTGGGATTTCAATAGAGAACACTGGAAGTTCAAGTGAGGGGCGTTCAGAACCAGGAGATAGCAATAGAGAGGTCAGACCAACATCATGAGACCACAGTCCAGGAGCAGAGGCGACTCAACAGCACCTTGGAAGCGCAGACTGTTCTGATGGGGCAAATGCTGGAGATCATGAGGGGAGGGCAGGGTGGCCCGAGACGCAGAAGGGTACGTAGGGAGCAGGGTGGAAGAGGCAGGGCTGCTGTCCCCAGGGTCGTGGAGGAAGGGGTTGAGCAGCAGGAGCCCCCAGCAAGAGGTGGAAGAGCCAGGGCTGTCCCCAGGGTCGTGGAGGAAGAAGTAGGGCCACAGGAGCCCCCAGCAAGAGCAATCCCTCCAGCTGAGGAGCAGGCAGTTGCCATGGAGGTGGAACCGGCTCAGCAGCCTCTGGGTGGCCCATCCTCCAGCCTCTTCAGTCAGTCAGTGGCAGTCCCACCGCCCACACCCCGCCCCCAAAGGCAAAGGGCAACT
Organism: Sceloporus undulatus; assembly: GCF_019175285.1. Lineage (NCBI taxonomy): Eukaryota > Metazoa > Chordata > Lepidosauria > Squamata > Phrynosomatidae > Sceloporus > Sceloporus undulatus. The sequence goes on from NC_056524.1 coordinate 220,496,695, forward strand.
AGAGGGGGCCTGGGCCTGGGATCAAGGGGCAGGGAGCACTGACAAGGCACTAGGTCCCATGATGTCCCATAAAGACATCATTTCGCCTCCCAGGGCATGTGTTCCCTCCCAGCCCTATCTACTCTATTCTACCCTTCCTGTTCTCTCCTCCCACCATGCCTGGCTCACTGGTTCCCAAACCAGCAATGTCCAAACTCTGTCCTTCCAGGCGTTTGGACTTCATCTCCCAGAATCCCCAGCCACCTTGCCCTGTGGTCTGGGATTCTGGGACATAAAGTCCAAACGCCTGGAAGGACAGAGTTTGGACATTGCTACCTCACAGCACTCCTGCCTAGCTTTAGACTGCACAGTTGCGCCTAAGCTGTCTCATTCACACTCACAGCCACACTGCCGCAGTTGCGCATAATTAACCACACAATTTTTTTTAAAAAAATAAACTTTTTTATTTACAATAACAATAAAAATGTTTTGCTATATACAATATGTACAAAGGGAAGGGGGACGGTGAAGGGGGGATGGCAGAGGGGGCAGGAGAGGGAAGCTGCTTCAGGGAGGGGGAGGAGGCGGTGGGGCGGGAAGCCGGCGGAGGATTTCTTGGAGGGTCTCCTCCATGGAGGAGACTCTCTCCGCCAGCTTGTCCACCTTCTCTTCAATGGCAGCGAACCTCCTCTCCATCCGGTTCTCTGTGGGGAGGAAAAGAAAGAGGATGGTTAGAATCAGCCTGTGCAGCCCATCACCCACTCCCACAGGCAGGGTTTCTGGGTGCCCCCACTCCCTTCCCTGGGTTCACTTCTACACTTACCTTGCTGCCGGGCTTGGAGGACACGATCCAGGGCACTGGCATCGAGGGCCAAGTGCCCTGGGTCCCCTGGCAGGCGGCGGCTTGGCCCAGGCTCCTCTTCCTCGACGGCAGCAACAGCAGCGAGGACTTCAAGCCCTGGAAAAGAGGAAGGAAAGGCCCAAGTTACCATGCTGGCATGGCAGACGAGGGCACAAGTGTCGTGGGGGCTGCAGTCAGGCAACCCCCACCCCTCACCCTGGGGACCTACCTGCCGCCAGAGGAGCCTGCTCTGGCTGCGGAGGGGCCACAGCAGCTGGTCCTGGGTGTGGCCCACCCTCGGGGACATCCTCGTCCCCCGAGGATGGTGGAGAGGGTGACCTGGCAGGGTGCCCTCCCTCCCTCTGCCTCCGCCTCGGCCGCACGCCTGCAGAAGGGAAGAGGAGGGATGGCATTGGCACCATGCAGGAAGGAGAGGAGGGCAAGGAAAGGGTCAAGGAGGGTAGGACAGGGCATGGCAAGAGCTCTGGCTTACCTGGAGGACGGCGATCTTCCGGTCTGGGCCGATCTCCCCTGATCCACAGGTCCTTCAGCCGCGAGAAGAATGGTGGCTGCCTGTCAACCGGGGGCGCCTCTCCGAAATCCTCCAGGGTTTCAAAGAACGCTGCCTTGAGAGTTTTAAACTTCACTCTACATTGGTGCAGCGTTCTTTGAAACCCTTGGTTTCGGAGGGCACGAGATGCCTCGAGAAAATGCCCCCGGTTGGGCTTGTTGGTGCTAGCCATCACCCTTCTCGCAGCTGCCTGTGGCATCAGGGAGTCCAGGAGGATCCCAACCTCCTCATCTGTCCAGTAGGCGATTCAGACCGGGACCCTCCTGCGTGGCTCTGCCATGTTGATCGCCGTCCTGGGGTCTTGCACAGTTGCGCACGGGTATATATGGGCACTTGCGGCTCTGGGCCGTTAGGCCACGGTGGTCCTAGGCCAATGAAAGCTTTCAGAGGAGCAGTTTGAATCTTTCCCCCAATAGATGCCCTCTGGGTGCCCTATTGATACATTCAAATGGGCCATTAGGAAACCTTGAATTTGAGGGGGATTGATACATTGTCAAAGGGGCAATTGGCAGTTGGAGCTGATGTATCTTTTTGCCCCAGGAAAACAGGTGCCAGGAGACCTTTTGTGTGTGTGTGTTTGTGTGTGTCCCCCTCAGGCACGTGGCAAAACATGCCCACAGCACAGATCAGGAATGATAGGCAGACTCAAACTGTGGATAATGGGATACATTTATTCATGTGCTTATGCTATTACAGAACAATGCACTCTGACATCACAGATGATGGCACAGGAGCCATCCTTCAGATTCTCCTTGTCAGAAAAAAAATCTGCCAGGGCATTCCTCACAGCCTCCCCTGCTGCCTTCTTGGCATCCTCTTCATCCCTCCTGATTGGTGCCGGGGCGGGCAGCACAAAACGGCGCCTATATCGCATGCCCTCATCCAGGACCCTGCCCTTGGTCTCACAGATGTTGTGCAGAATGACACATGATACCAGGATGGGCACCACGTTCTCCTCTGCCACCAGGAGTGGGGCAGTAAGACAGCACCATCTCGCCTTCAATCTGCCAAACGACCTCTCCACGGCCCCCCTCACGCGATTCAACTTCTTGTTGAAGATCTTCTGTTTGGGAGTGCGTGGGGTCTTAAAGGGTGTCATGAGCCATTTCCGAATGGGGTAGGCACAGTCAGCCAGTATCAGGGGCCCGATCTGCTGGCCTCTGATGTTGATGCTGGGGTTCCCTGGCACATAGATGCCAGCCTCCATGGCCTCGTAGATGAGAGAATTCCATGCCACCCTGGCATCGTGCGCTGACCCATGCCATCCGAGCTCCACGTCCACGAATCTTCCTGTGTGGTCACATGTCCCTTGCAGGATGACAGAATAGGAGCCCCTTCTGTTGACATAGGCATTCCTCAGCCCCAAGGGTGGTATGATCAGGCAGTGGCACCCATCCATGAGGCCAACCACTTGTGGAAAGCCGCAGCGACCAAAAGCATCCATAATCTGTGGGGGAAAGGAAGGGAGAGAAACAGAGGAATTGAGATGACAACTCTATTACACGTGCGCAACTGCACCATAGCAAGAGCAGCAAATGTACAGTGAGGGGGTGACACTTGACACAGAATACCACAGAGCTGTCAAAGATTAAAGGGAAGGTGGTCTGGCTGTCCCTACCTCACGTGGGTTCCCCAGGTACACGGTCCGTGACAGCAGCAGCTTCTCCATGGCCAGGGCAAACTCCACCACGATCTCCCCCACGGTGGCAATGCCAGTCCCAAACAGCGCCGCCGTCACAATATAGGTGGATTTGTGTGCCAGTGCAAAGACACCAATGGCCACTCTCTTCTCCACTGGGATGGCTTTCCTCATCACTGTGTCTGCCTTCTCCAGTTCTGGGCGCAGGATGCCCACTAGCCTGTGGAAGAGGGCACGGGGCATTCGGAAGAAATGCCTCCATTGCTCGTCAGACCATATAGTTGAGACAAAGTTGTCCCACAAGTCTTGCGATGCAGGTACCTGCCAGCATCGGCGGAGACGTGCCACTCTGGCCAGGGCCATGACACCGCCAACAGTAGCCATATGAAGCGCTATGGCAGCCACTGCCGTTCGCTGTTCTGTGCCATCATCATCATCACTGCTGCTGTCATCCAAGTCTACAGCTGTCATGGTGGTGGATGATGGGACCTCCATTGCAGCGGCAATGGAGGCGGAGGGGGCACAGGAGGCGGGGAAGACGGCTGTGGCAGCGGCGACAGCTGTTGCTGTGGATTGCAGCTTCATTAAGACCACAGGGAACAAAGGAGAAGAGGCATCCATGATGCCAGTGGTGGCACTCGCAATGCGCAAGCGGGCAAGGATGCCAACACCAGCTGATCACCAGCTGGCAGGAGGCCACCTTTGTTCTTGGGCAGGGCAGGGAAAAAAGTTTAAAGGGACCTGGGCCCTTTAACGGTGCACATGCGCACTTCGCAGCCGACAAAAGGGAACTTGCAGGCTGCTGGCTGACTGACGCAGCTGCGCACTTCTCATGCGGCAAAAGAAAAAAAAAGCCGCGGTTTGGGCCGCCCGTGCGGAAGCTGCCTCTCTTTTTGCAGCGTCCTCCGAGGCGGCGGTTTGGAAACTCCGGGTCCGAAACGGACCCAGGTGAGGCGTCTTCACTGCCCCCCGTGTGAAAGCTCCAACACCTGAAGCACGCCCCCGGGGCGGGCCGTCTGGAGGCTCCGCATTCAGCTAAATACACCTCCAAGACGTCCTCCCCTGCCCGTCTGTAACCCGCCCAGGAAAACACAAAAGAGTCATCCAAGCCATACACAATGAAAATGAATGGGCAAGACAGGAATGAGAATCATGCATTCCTTCAGATATTGTCAGACTGCAAGTCCCAGCACTCCTCATCATTGTCTGTTCAAGCTAGGACTTTAAGGTGCTGCGGTCCATCTAAGGAGCACTCCTCCTGAGGATCCACCTGCATATTTTCTACCCTAGGGACTTCTGGGTGTCTGCGTCTAAGTTCTGGAACTCCACTCCTAGGAAGAGCATCTTTTCCTTGGAAAGCAAAGGCATTTTTTATTCTGAGATATTTTCAAGAACTGAATGTATTTCAAGGAAGGGTTTTTAATAGGACACTGCAATGCTTGTAAGTGGAAGGTTTTTCGATTGTCTTATTTTAAATGGTATGTCATACTTATCTTTAATGTTATTGATATAATTGCATTTTAATATTAAAATCAGGTATTCTTATGAAAGGATAAACAAAATTATAATTAACATTCTCATATGTTGGAGACCTTGAATCCACCTTGCTTTAAGTACCTAAGGTATGTGCCCATGTCTCTGGCAGTTTACAGCTTCACCAACTGCTTAGGCTTCCATTAAATTTGAGGGGGGAAATATCAACAGTGTTAACATATCCACTAACATTTCAGAGATGAAAACTGGGACATATATGGCCAAGGAACATCAGAGCTATCACAACAGCTAACATTATTAATGGGGAAGAACACATGGGCTAGACAAGGTTGCAACAGTGTGCTTTTGCCTGTGCCTACTGGGAAGGGCAATATTTCACTCGCTCCTCTCTTCTACCTCCTCCTGAGTTAGCTAAATGCAAAATACTTTTGTATTTTGAACAGTTTGTGGCAGTTGAAGTAAGGGATAGTGGAAGAGAGAGAGAGAAATGGGGGCATTTTTAAAAGCAGCTGAAAACATAGGATGACACTAGATTAATTATTCATGCCAACAATTAAAGGGTATGGAGTAAATCTTCCCCTCACTCTTTTTATAAAGCAGGAAGTGTGGGCAGATGAGGGAGGATACCTCAGCATGATGGAAAGGTATGTCACAAAAAGGAACACATTCCACCATCCCCACCTCTCATTCATTGGACAATTTATAAAAAAACACCAAAATAATTTCAGAAGAAATTCTAAAGCACTATGAAAATGAGGTGAAAAATAAATAAAAAGAAGCCTCTTTTGTGGGGGGCCATTAAACCTTTGGAAAAGTGAATGACAGATTTCAGAACAGGATCCTTTTCACACGACAAAATTATATTATTATAGCACTATGATTCCATTTTAACTGCCATGGCTGTGTCTTATGGAATCATAGAATCATAGAATCATAGAGTTGGAAGAGACCACTAGGGCCATCCAGTCCAACCCCCTGCCATGCATCCTGGGGTTTGTAGTTTCATGAGGCTGTAGAACTCTCTGACAGAGAACTCTAAATTCTAAAGACCAACCCACAAACCCCAGGATTCCATAGGATGTTGTCATAAGACAGAAAGTAGAACTATAATTGTATAGTGTGAAAGGGCCCTTGGGTTACTTCAGAGGCATCTATATCCAGCACTACTGCTCCTCATAAATGTGCTTGAGAGATTGCTTGCTTTTCTAAAAGGTAAAGGCAGCCTGTGGTTGAGTGAAAGGGGACGCTTAGACTCCAAAGTAGAGGAAGTTGCACAAACCCCTATCTTGTGATATCCATAAGGCTAAACCTGTAAAATATTAAGGTAGACTTCTTCTGGGTACATATGCTTCTCCATGTGGATTAATAGATTGTGCAAATCATTTTGTCACAATAGTGGCTGGTTGCTCCCATGCCAGTGTGGCAATACATTTGCTCTAGGCTTTATCCTAAGTTTCAAAGGAGTTGTCCAAGGTGCTGAATTTGTTTGGGGTAGCACCCTGTACAGCTTCCTTATGGTTGAGAATAAAACCTGGAACAGATTGACTGCTCCTTTGGCCAAGAGGCTTCCAGCCTCCACTGTTTAGCCATTGCCTGAAGAGATGGAGAAGGGCACAGAGATAGTCTAGGGAAACAGAAATGGTCTGCTATTTTCCTATGCAGTGTTAAACAATAGGAAATGTGAGAGATAAATATTTCAACCTGACTAAATATATCACTAAATATTACTGTCATCTCTATTTTTGGATATTATTCCTGAATGTGAACTCCAAAGAACCATGCAGTCACACAATCGCTTTTCATGAAAATATGCCACAATGAGCCTTTGACTGTGTAGCCCTTGTCCAAGGGGAAGAAGTCTAAAACTTTAATTTGTAGTGTGAAAGAAACCTCAGTTTTCTGTTACATCCAAATTTGGGTGTGTGGTTTGTTGACATTTAACAGGTCAAGTTGCTTCTGATTTGTTTTAACTGTGGTTTGAACCATCCCTTGTTTCAGTTCAACAGGAAACGGTGGTTTGTTTCATACTACAACTGGTAATTTTCAGCTTTTCCATATCATACTCAAACACATTTGTGATGAGAAATCACAATTCCTACAGTGTCTACATCATATAACGTGTTACTGATCAACAATATATATCCGTTGTACAGAAACCAATACGTAGAAATCTAATTCCATGTTTATTTGTTTATTGTTTATAATTTGCTAAGGCACAATATTTTCAATAGAAGAATCTTATTAATGTATTATTATATCTTGGTTAAGAAAACTAATTTGCTGTGCTAAATATAAAGAAACAGAGAGGAACCATTCTTTCCTTAAAAAATAAAATAAAGTACAAATACCATATATGTGAAGATGACCCTTTCGCACATTATTCACTGTTAGTGAAGAAAGTGGAACAAAAACTGAATTATACAACAGTTTATTCAGCAACAGGGAGGAAAAAAAATGAGGATGTCTGCCTGGCCTTGATAACATTTTAATAATTTAACAGTGCAAATTTCACACTAGGAATAAGTTTTGCAAAGGAAAGATAGAAATGTTGTGGGCCATAAATAAAGTAAAATATAAACATCAATTGTCCATGGTCAAGGAGGAATTTGACAATGCAAACCAGTCTCAACTGGATAGAATCATAAGACCAATTTGTCATTCATTGTCAGGCTTGTGCTGAGTACTGGGACGTTCTAATGCCAGTATTAGTAATACCAATGGGGATGCAAATGAGAAAAAAAAAAGTTTCACTGAGCTATAATTAGAAGGACCAAAGTAAGCCTTACTGTATTGGCCAAAAGTATTGCATTGCCTGAAAGGAATGCAATTCCAAAGGGTAATTAGAAGCAACCTTGTTTCTCCAGTTGGTATTTAGACTATTCCAAATGGTAATTAGAAGCAAGGTAAAATGCCAGTGTGGTATAGTGATTAAAGTAAGAAAATAAAGGCGGATGAGTAGTCTGGCACTAGATAAAACTTAAAAGATTTCACTGTTTATTTTTAAGCAATTTGGCCTATTTCGGTGTCAATATCCCTTCTTCAAGAGCTAAAAATACAAAGAAAACATGGCACAATACATTATAGCCAAAGTCTATGTTCATAAAATGTGAAACACTAATAATAAAATGTCATAGAGCTGAACATTTATACAATATATAAAAATGTATTCTATCCATATATCACTTCATATTTATTAATTAACAATTATTATGTCAGGTTAGAACTGGGAAGACCAAGATTCAAATTTCTACTCAGCCCCAAAGTTCACCAAGTGGCCAGGGATCTCTTGGACCAGCCTATCTCATAAATTGTTGTGACTTCAAACAGAGTGAGGAAAAACCATGTACCATGCATACAAAAGTAATGCTATATATTCAGACTTATCATATGAGACAGTCCTTTCTCATACTGTATCTCTTTGAATTGCGGATGGGGAAATTCTTTTTTATTATTATTTTTCAGGTGAGCTTTATTTATACATGCAGTTATACATTTTTGAATGTACTGTAGACTTATATAAAGCTTCTGTCTATATCCGTAAATCATACACGTATTTCTGAAATGATAATATAAAACATATTTACAACATATCTTTTAAAATCTTTCAATATGTATTCTATTTCTTATCTTAATATAACATATATAAATTGTACTGAAATTTTGCTCTTTCCTGTTTTTTCTCTTACATACATCCTCCTCCTTTCTTATACTATCATCTTTGTTCAACCCAAATCCAGATTTTCTTTGAGCATACACTATCAAATATTCTTATCTTTATGTTCTATTTTTCCCTTTAATCCGTGTTACCATGTCTATACCTCTTACTGAAATTAATCAACCTTTAGATTTATTATTCTTTAACTTTCTGAAGTTATGTTGACTCCTTATACCAATATTACATTACAGTAAGTTTGAATTCGTTTCCATTTGAAAAATTAGCTGCTCATAAAAAATAGTGTATCAGGGAAAAGGTTAGATTAGAACTTTGACATGCTAGTTTTCTATCTGTAAGCAGTTTTGAAATGGGGCTATTTTAGTGATTCAATCTTGTCCCCCATGCACACAGATTTTTGGAGAGGGATAGTTCTTTTTTGCAATAACTCTTTTAGTCATTCTTGAATTAATCACCAACTGACAGGATGTCAAGGGATTCAGGTCCGAATCCACCATGTTTTAGATTTGAAACAGAGAGGGGGAAGCTATGTATTATTTTGATAGACTCAAGTGTGGATGAGTTCTGTAAGCAAAAGCTGGAAATCAGAATAGCTGAAATTAGCCAGAAAGTCATGTTAGCTACTGAATGCCCAAGAAGGAAGGATGGAAGGAAGGCTGGCTGGCTTCCAAAATGAACAATACTAATGAAAGGAGAGCATGTGGGGTTTTGAAGACTTGCTGGAATCAGATTTGGCATCTGACCAAAAGTCAAGCCAGAGATTGATCAGGACACTACAGTTCAGCTGGTGTGACTTGGATTAGAAATATTGGCCTGATAGGCAAGGTGTTAGAGGCCTGGTTGTTGGAGCCTTCCAATTTTGCCAAATTTCCATTTCCATTTTATGAAACTGTCCACAGTCAAGAGTAAGACTGAAATCAGTACTTCAGGAGGTTGAAGATTTACTTTTTCAAGCTGGTTCAGTTAGTACACAAATGCTACACTTTGATGATTCTGTAATTCAAATGCCTGCACCTTGAAACATTAAAAGCTACTGAAAGAAATGAAGTTTAAATTCAAATGCTTGGTTCAGGCTATTGTACTCACATCCAAATTCAGATGTGGGATTAAGTTTCATTAGGAACATGACCTTTCTTCAGCCAGACCCTCAGCATTAATTTGATTGCAAAGGCATATGTTAAAATCTAAAATTTTAATCAGTTTCAGGGCTTGTTAAGAGCTGGAGGGTCAGACAAGAGGGAGAGAATCATAGTAACAGTCTGAGTGTTACGTTGATGTGAGAAAGTGAATAAAATGTTTCCCATGTTCCTGTAAAGCTCAGCTGGTAGCCTTTGACAAGTTAGTCCTTCTCAGACTAATCTTCTTCACCATGTTGCGACTTCCTCACATTGTCAACTAAATTAATTTCTACTGAAACTGAGGACAAGGAGAGGACTTTTTACCTCTGCTTTTCCTTGGGGAAGCCTTGGACAGCAATCATGGAGACTTGTCTTTTTCTCTCCCATTCCTTCTGCTAGTGATGTTAATCTTTGCTTATTTCATTGTCATATGAACAATTTCAAAAGTCCCCTCACATGCTTGGTGGAATTACAAGTTGTTGGAGGTTTTTTTGCTTCTTTTTTCAATTATTTTTTTAACATTTTAGAAATTTCTGTGCAAAAATATTTTGAAGGGGTTTTCTTCCCTGCAAAAAAACATTGGCCTAGATCCAATTGTCACTGCCAGCTAAAGAATGCCAATTGAATCAACACAATTTAATTGGCATTGATATACAATTCAGCAATTAGACAAAGTAATTTGCACAAAACAACCAATTTTTTTTTAAAAAAAATCAAAAAGTGCTGGTCTTGGGATATAAAAAGTACTCTTGGATTTTCTCATCCTTGAGTGTCTCAGGACAACATCAGGAAAATGGTCACTGTTTTGTTTTTTGCAGTTTAATATTTTTTGGGGCGGTGTTCATCTGTGCTGAAACCTGGCTTTTTGTTCAAGAAACTCAGAGAAAACAGCCAGCCCTAAAGGGGTAGCATCACACCGCCCCTTTGTGTGTCAGATTGGGGCCATGACAACCGCACGCTACAGCCCAGATCTGGCTTTTTCCTGGTGCAAAAAGGATTGGTAGAAAGCCACTCCTTTTTGTGTCGAGGAAAGGGTACTTTTGCTGTCATTGCCATGTGTATAAATGCTGCACCACCAAACTGCCAAAATACTGCCAGCCATCTCTTTGGATGCACGGTGTGATGCCGGCTTGGGGGAAGAGTCGAGGCATCTGTTTGGGTGGACAGTATGATGGGGGAAGAGTCGATGCATGTATGCACAGCACACCTCCACACCACCCTGGAGCTGGCTCCTTTTGCTGGTCCATACCAGCAGTCAGTTGTGCAAAATCCAACATTTTTGCGCATAAAGCCTTATACTTTGTGCAAAACAGACTCCTCTTTCATAAACACAGAAAACCCTTTTGAAGAAAACCATATTTTTTTCACACATCAATTTTTGCAAAAAGTTCTGTAGTGCCATTTTTATTTTTATTTTTAAAGATGCTAAACCTCTCATGATCTTACCCCTAGAGACAAAACTTTTGGTATTTATTTATTTTGCATGTAAGGACAAACTAAATCAATCTTTACATCCCTAAACTTTAAAACACATACACCAGACTGTACTAGCCTCCAATACCATAATTTTTGAAGGGCATAAAAAGAATACTTTCTATTCCTCGTAAGCTATGCTAGAAGAGTCAGTTGCAGAGTAAAAAAAAGTAGATTGTTTTTCTATTTAAAGTATAATCTTGTAGATCTTTTAAATGTGCTTGTATATCTCTCTCTGTTAGCATATGTAAGTGTAATGCAAGCATAATCTTGTAGATCTTTTAAATGTGCTTGTATATCTGTGTGTGTTAGCATATGCTAGTATAATGCAAATTGATGCTCCCTTTTTTCATTTCCCTCTTCCCTCCCTTTTTTCCTCCTCTTTCCTCCTCTTCTCTCATGATGATGTGTACATGACCACTTTAAGACTGATGTGGCTACAAATGCTGGAGGAAACAATAGTCACATGTTGGAGTGGTATGTGTACTTTGTGAGCTATTCAGTAGCCTGTCAAGCAGCCTGATGGATGATATCGTTCTTTTATTGGTGTTGAAATCAGATTCAGTTACCAATCTAGACAGCTACTCTGCACTGAATGGAGAGAGAATTCCATCTTAGCATTTATGTCAGGTAGCAAAACGTTTTGGGACATCCCTGACATTTGATGGAGTCAGCAGCTTTAAAAAAAACCTACAGGCAAATCCTGACACCACAACACCTTCCTCGAATTCATTATTTGCAGAATTGCAATTCAGTTGAAATGGTTTCAAGAAGAGATGTAAATAAAGAACATGTTGAGTTGGCATACTCAATTTTTTTTTAAAAAATATAGCTGCTGTTAAGTAAGCCTGAGACTCTGGAGAATCTATCAGATCCACTGATGTGCTAGATGAAGAACTGCACCTGTAGCTTCTTCTGGTCCTTTAACTCTGCCTTATGGGGAAGAAAGGGATTGCAGACCTGAGTACCCGGAAACAGATATAAAGAAATAATGAGGAATGTAATTTAATGCTATATGAATGAACAGACATTCATAGAAATCTTTAAAATAATCAAGGGAACCTATACAAGGTTAATTCCTCCACTAGGCACCTGGCAGTATTGAGACATACCTTTATTCTACAGAAGAAGAAAGACATGCAAGCGGCAATGCTACTGAAATCACTAAGCCAGTGTAGAAATCCATAAGTGATCTGATTCATGAGCAGTCACATGAAGCAGCAATCTGCATTTGAGGCAATGTAACATTTATTTTTGAGAGTATAAGGGGTAATAGAAAATGGTAAGAAATACAGCATCTCTCCCCATACCCAGCTAGAATAAGTCCCAAAAGAGCCACTGAGAAAAAAAAATCACCACAAATAAATTGGCAAAAATGTTAAAATCCTTTCTGGAAGGCCAACTGTTGTGAATCTTGATTATTTTCTGTGGAGTTTGTGGAGAATATGATGGGAGTGAGAGAAACTTGTGTTTATTTTTCACTGTCTCTAGATGGCACCATTGCTCCATTACAATTTGCTAGCCGTCTGGCTGGCTGTCATTGTTATTTTTGGCTTGTCACTTAGGTGACCCTTACTGATTAAATTTGGGGAAAGGGTCATTTCTTGCACTTAAGATTTTTTACCTCTCCCATCCAAGACTGCTGTTGAGCTTCTGAACAGTGAGTGAGATAGGAAGGAAAGGAAGGACCAGGTGGAGAGAGAAAGAGAGGAGGACAGTGATTCTCATTTATAGGGGGCATCAGGGTGCCACATTCCAGTAATTCCAAACTTTAAACACATACATGCATGATGCTGAAGCAGCAGCAATGTTCACTGTAGTAGATGCACAGAAACAAAGAGAGACCATAGAGCAGTCTGGCTGCTGCTGAGAGGAACTGGCCTGGAGTTTCCAAAGTTTTGTAGCTTCCTAATTAGCAATATTTGGATTCCAGGACCAATCTCTCTTGCCACTGATGACGGACAGTCATCATAGGCAACAGATGTTGGGTTGGGGATTATTCATAAATTTTCTAGTCCTCAATGCAAAATAAAGTCTCAATGTAATGAAACAACCTGCCCCTGGGGGAAAAAATTATTTGAAAGGGACTTTTTATGTTAAAACAACCCATTTTATGGGCAAAATCCTCAATATTTTTATGTAGTTTTGTGAGTCATTTAACCAGAGAGCTCTGGTGCCACAACAAACTACAGTTTCCAGAATTCCATAGCATGGACTCATGACAGTCAAAGCAGTGTCAAACTGGATTATTTCTGCAGTGGAAATGCAGGCTCAGTTAAATATATTTGTAAGTCCAAATATTGGGACTTAAGTAACTCTGCAAGAACTAACTTATTTATTTAATTTTCTCCCCATTATGAGATGATGATAATAATAATAATAATAATAATACTTCAAAGATGTTATCAGAGTAGGCAGAAATTCTCCTCTTGCAGAGACTCCCATTTTCCTGTCCCTCAGCTCCTGACACAGCCTGTTGTGGCTGGGGAGGGCAAGGCACTTTCAAGAATCATTGTGGGTTATGTTCTAATAGCTAGTGGGTGATGATGTAAGCATTCTCTGGACCCTTCTGTACATATTCCAGAGGTTTCAGAAGGTGACTTCATTGTCATGCATCTGGCTATAAAAACATAATTGGACAGTCCTCAGCTGCCTGTGCCCACTCCTGGCCACCACATGGCTGTGTATGAAGGGGGCTGTGAAGAAGAAGATGAGTCTTGGTGGGGCCGGAACTCCTTGCAGGACTCTGGGGCTAAAGCTTCTCATTGGGGCCAAGGTTTAGACTTCCTGCAGACACCTACAGAATCCTTCAGTCCACGGAGATTAATTCAAGGTGGACAGCACATTTTAAAAAGAGATGCTCCCTCAAATGGTGAAAGATTTCTCCTTGGACCTTATCACACGAGGGGCGGGAGGGGGGTTGCAGCTCAGATCCACAGTCACTCCTGTTCTAGCAATGCAAAGCATGATGTTTTTCCACGCAAGATCCAGAGTCACTCCTTTCTAGCAATGCAGATTGAGGTTAAAATGTAATGTTTTACCACACCTGGTTGCTTTTCTGTTGTCCTTCCGAAGTGAAGGGGAAGCAAAGTCAGTTCGATTCCAAGACAGTCACGTGATGCGGACTCAAGCAAAGGGGAGTGAGTGCACATTGTATTACCACACCAGAGCATACTTTGAGGTTTCAACAATTCGAATCGGCACCTTTGCACATGCTCAGTGGGGCTCTGGACACTGTCCTCCTTCCCTGCCCCCTCCTTAGCAGTCATCCTTCATTGGGGTGAAGAAGCAGTCAGGGGTTGATGGGATAGCTCGCTGGGGATCCCTGGGGCCAGGATCAGGATGCAGGAGCAGCAGGGATGATGGGTTAGGTGGCAGAGGGGGTGAGATGAGGATGCAGGAGCAGTCAGGGGATGATGGGTTAGGTGGCAAAGGGGGCGAGATGGGGATGCAGGAGCAGTCAGAGGATGATGGGTTTGTTAGGGGTTAAAGCCAGCAAACTGAGAAGTGCTTAGATGTGTGTGTGACCATGAGCATCCAGCACCAGAAGGACAAGGCTGATTAGCCACAGCTGATGCTCATAGGCACAAGGTCACACTGTTTGCCTATGTGCAGCAAAGCCTGGATGATGAAACATGTGTCTGCATGGACAGGAGGACACTTTACAGTGTGGGACAGGAAGTGAATGAGTTTGGGAGACCGCATGGTCTGGAGTGTATATAAACTCAAGGGCTTCCAGTAATTGCTTGTGGGTTTAAGTAGGAGTTGGTATTTGTTTGATCTGTATAGTAGCATTGGTGATTTGTGGTTAGCACTCTGTAAGTAAAGATAGCACTTTCGGGAGCCTGGCTTCTCTGGTCGTTTATTCAGCTGGAGCCGGAGAAGCAGCGATTGGCAGAGAGGGAGAGATGGGAATGCAGGAGCAGCAGGGATAATGGGTTAGGTGGAGAGGTGGTGAGATGGGGATGCAGGAGCAGTCAGAGGATGATGGGTTAGCTGGAGAGGGGGCAAGATGGGGATGCAGGAGCAGCAGGGATGATGGGTTAGGTGGCAGAGGAGCGATATGAGGATGCAGGAGCAGTCAGGGGATGATGGGTTAGGTGGAGTCGGGGAGAGATGGGGATGCAGGAGCAGTCAGGGGATGATGGGTTAGGTGGAGAGGGGGCGAGATGGGAATGCAGGAGCTGTCAGAGGATGGTGGGTTAGGTGGAGGGGGGGCGAGATGGGGATGCAGGAGCAGTCAGAGGATGATGGGTTAGATGGAGAGGGGGCAAGATGGGAATGCAGGAGCTGTCAGAGGATGATGGGCTAGGTGTCAGGGTGAGGAGGGGAGCAGATCGGGGTCTAGGAGAAGGCAGGGATGATGGGATTGGTGTCAGGGTGAAGGAGGGGAGCAGATCAGGGTCTAGGAGAAGGCAGGGGATGATGGGATTGGTGGGAGGCTGAAGGAGGGGAGCAGATCGGATGATGAGATCAGCTGGTTGGCAGAGAGGAGGAGATGGCATGAAGGAGGAGGAGGGGAATGACGGAGCAGGACACAGGGGCCAAGGGGGGTGGCATCGGAGTGCTTTTCCACACCAGACCAAACCACAGTGCAATTGAAGGGAGCCTGGAAGCGAATTCTCTGAAGTCACTTTTTTCCGGTTTTGCCAAAATGAGGGGTGACTTCAGAAACACTACTGAAGCAATTCACAAGCAGCTCCCATAGAAATCAATGGCCTCTGATAACACAGTCCCTTTATGGCATGAAACCGCATCGTTGGAAGTGCAATCACTTCAGAAGTGAGCTGGAACTGAGCCACAAAACCACCAAAAAGCTCCAAGTGATATACTCCCTTGTCCACAGCACATGATTTTCATTACTTATGTATCTGATGTTTGTGGTTAGTCATTGGAAGTTAAACATAGACTTAATTTGTAAGTCCAAATATTGGGGCATGCATCTTTGAGGAAATCCTTTGCTTGGAAAATGGGTTAATCACTAGTAATGCACATTTTTCTTAAAGTCTGTTTTCAGCAACAGTACATAGAACTAGAAACGTTAGAAGCCTCAAAGACTCCAGCTACTGCAGCCCAGTTCAAGATTACCTTGAAATGATTATCTTCACTTGAATTCTGGTATAATTTTACTGTGTTCAATGGCCCCACTGTTCATCTGCAAAAGGTTATGCACAGGGAGGATTTTTTTTTTTAAAGGAACATCACCTTGTTTCACAGGCTCTGGAAGAAACAGGAAGACTTCTCTCGTCTTATCTATCTCATTCAATTGTACCTAACCTTCCAATTCCTTTATACCTATCTAATTACTGACCAACAATTAAAGGCTACATTAAGCTAGACCATCACTTGACATATTTATCACACCTATCTCCTCATTTTCATTAACAAATATTTGACCAAAAGCCAATCCATAAAATGTACATTATAAAGGAATCCTGATAATAGCACACTATTAATTAGCATTAAGAAAGGGAAAATCACATATGGCTACTGCTTGATAATATTCAATATAAAAATTCATTTCACAAGTTGGTTGGGTCACAACGAATGAGTCAAAGCACTGAATAACTGAACAGGGCTAAAAAATAAATAATGAACAGCATCTCTATTCACTGAACAGCCTGTATGTGTGATCAGATCATTATCGTCACTGAACAGTGTGCAATGCAGAAATGCCCAGAGGGCCTTTGTCATTGTTTGAAAGGCTTATTGAAATAAGGAAAGTGCACAACACAGGGTGAATACAGACAGCTATTTACCAAGTAGTAACTTATTGCAGGGAAGGCACACAACTGCCTGTGGAAGTCAATATCTATAGTCGCACACAGTCAAAATAATGTTAGCATTGTGCCTTTGCTCCTTTGTGTGTGCTGGGTCATGCAGATCAAAGCTTGAGGCCCATCTTATGACAACCCTCTCTTGACAAAACCAATTACAGTTAATGAAAGCACATCGGAAAACAAGAACATGCCTTCTAGAGGGTCAGAGCATTGGTCCATCTTTCTGTTGTTGCTGATCTTGACTGGCTGTTGTGGTTCTCCAGGGTTTGGCTCCAGAAGCCCCCGTGGATAACAAAATCTGTGTATACTCAAGTCCCATTAAATACAGTGGTGTAGTAAAATGATGTCCCTTATATAAAATGGAAAATCAAGGCTTGCTATTTGGAATTTATCATTTCTTGGAATATTTTCAAGCCGTGGAAGCTTGAATCCGTGGATAAAAAATCCGTTGATAAGGAGGGCCAATTGTATATATAATCCCAACATAAATTTATAAAGAATATTGACTTCCTCAGTTCCTTCAACATCAAGCCTCATATCATCTTGTTATTTCCATATTTTTTAAATCTATAATATGTTACAAACTTTTTGTATAGTTTTCATAAAGCTTATTCAAATTCTTATGATATTTTCCATTATAAATACTTTGTATTCTAATCAATCTTTTCTTCTTCCTGCACCTTTTTCCAACCTTAATTTACAACATGTCATAATCGGGGACCATTTCTTCTCTACTACCTCCATATCTTTATCGTTTATGCAACAGGTTAATTTATCCATTTCAAGCATTTCCAATATCTTGATTACCCAGTCATCCACCTTAGGCGTTTCCTGGCTCTTCCAATGTTGTGCCAATATCATTCTAGCTGCCATAATCAGATGCAGTTGGCCCTCCTTATACACAGATTTTTTATACACAGTTTCAAGCATCCATGGCTTGAAAATATTAAAAAAAAGTATACATTTCAAGTATCAAACCTTGATTTTTCCATTTTATATAAGGGACACCATCTTGCTATGCCATTGTATTTAACAGGACTTGAGCATATACGAATTTTGTTATTCACGGGGCTGCTAGAACCAAAACCCAGCGGATAACAAGGGCCCACTGTATAACATTATACATCCATATTTTCTTTCAAACTGATGAAATCTTATTCAACATATTTAGAAGGTATATTTCTGGTCGCATCTCAAATTTAATCTGTAACATTTATTAAATCATTATGTTTATTTCCAATATGCTTGTAAGTGTTGGATGGGACCAATTTTGTTGGGACCAATTTTGTCTTGTTTTTGCTACCCTGGACTATTTTAGAGTCAGGAAAAACTTTTTTTTCCCCTAACAAGTAGTGAGCCAGAATTTGACCTGCTTCCTGTTATTGCTTTTCCTGTGCCTAAAATGTCATTGTGGGGGCATAAGCATGGCAAAATTGCCTTCATGTCCCCAGAAGATATTTGAGGAGAATTTGATATGTTTTTGTGGCGAGAATGCTGGGGGGGGGGGATGTGGCACACTGAGTTATTTTGAGGGAGGCAATGTTGCATACTAACTCCTGATAGTTGCCTGCTCTAGTACTAGTGGTTTCTTTGGAACATCAATCCCTTCCCTTCAAAAAATTGAGGAGTTGATTACTTCTAGAAGCTGAGATGACTACAACTGTTCATTGGCCAACACCAACCTTGATTCTGTGAGTTGCCCTGCACTCCCTTCTTCTGTCACAAGACCTAAGCCAACAAACCTGAAAAGAGGGAAAGGCAATGTAGGACATGGCTCCCTGAGCCCTGCAAACTTGAACTACAGATCCCAACATTTTCAACCTGATAAAACAACCTGAACTAAAGAGGCTACTCCCGTTTGGAAGTGTGGATTCTAAAGCAATACAAATATGTGTGAAGGAAAAAAGTGGAGAGACTCTAGCTTTTATTCAAGCAGTTCTTAAATGTAATAAGCTTTCTTACACCTCCAGCACTAATGATATTTCAGACACAATTTATAGATCATCATCTACAACCCAATAACCTAATGTGCTCTGCTTTTGTTTAAAACTTCCTTGGAACCAGTGGTGTCACTAGGGTGGTGTCACCCAGTGCAGTAACTCATGGTGTCACCCTGCATTGGCCTCCTCTCCTACTACACCTTATAGAATGCTTAATGATTTTTTATACTAACGTTACTCATTCATCATAATTCTTGTACAGTCAGCCCTCCTTATCCATAGATTTTTTATCCATAAATTCAAGCATTCACAGCTTGAAAATATTTTAAGAAGTATACATTCCAAATAACAAACCTTGAATTTTATATAAGAGACACAAAATAATAATAATAATAATAATAATAATAATAATAGTAGTAATATTTTTATAACCCGCCTCTTCTGTTTTGAGGATCGAGGTGGGTAACAGCACGATTAAACAGTATACAAAAATAAACAATAAAACCCACAAAATCCCCAAGCTAACCCTCCCTCCCTGTTGTGACATTCTATTTAATGAGACTTAAGCATCCACAGATTTTGTTATCCAGGGGAGGCGAGGGGACCAAAACCCAGCAGATAACAGGGGTCCACTGTGCATTACTGAATGTAATGGTAATAGTTGTGATAAAAAACAACTAGCAAAATTAGAATTATTTCTTTAAATTACAATATCATATGAACAGCCTAAATGCATTTACATGTTTATATATATAGTTACATTTGGTTTAAGTGAAAATTTGGTAAAATGTGACTTTTTAAAGAAAAAAATATTTTTTTAAATATTTTTTTTACTTTTTTACAAATTTTGAAAATTAAAAAATTAAAAATGGGTGCCTTTCCTTTCTCCTCTCACTGAGCTTCATCCCATGCACACCATCTTTTCAGCATTTTAAAAGGACACAGGCAAATACCACAGCCCATTTCTGCCCAAAGGCAGATATTTGAGGAGCATTGATGTCACCTCACTTAAGGTGTCACCTGGTGTAGTGATAAGTCCCTGAACCTCCTTAGTGACACCACTATTTGGAACTCACCTTCCTTCTTCCAATTGCTTTGGAATCTCCACCACCTTATTCAGGAAGATGGAAACTTCACAAGCCCCAGTTCACATTTTAGGTCAGGAAGAATTTTTAATTGGGGATCCAATATCTAGTAAAAAATATTAAAACTCGGTTTTCCTTTATGGAGTTAGTCACATATATTCATTGCAAACCACCACAGTTTTTCATCTGAGTTACTGGTCTCTTAGTTGCAAGAAATGTGTAGTCACATCTGATTTTGAAACTCTTTACCTTAATCTTTACTGTCAAGCTCAATGCTACATCTCATCAGTGACTGGCAGTAGCATCAAGTACAAATTGGGCAAGCTGAATACAGATGGAGTCAGACTTAGATGTACAAGGACACTACAGCTTCCTGATAAAGTTTTCAGTAATGTCATCTAAAATAAATCCTGAAGAGTTGAACCAACTTCCAGAACTTCATGAGTGCTACCTGTGATAATGACTGCATGGCTGTATTACTTCAACTTAATGTACAGGTGTCTTTGAAGACTGTTTGGAAACTTCCATTGCAGCAAAATGTTACAGGAAGATCTTAATACAGCTCAGACACACTGTCACAGGGATACCTATGCTTTGGGGAAGGCAATCCCCCTACTTGGTGTGTGAGAAATTCTTCTATGGCTTATGGCCATTGCAATCCAAGTATCATTTCTGTTACCTGAACACAGACAGATGTTTCAGTATCTTGTGGTGCACCTTCTTCAGATCCTTTTTTTGTAAAAAGTAAGAAAAGTGACATGTCCCTTTTGGTGGTGTAGTTGATCATTACAATGCTGTCTCAGAGAGGGTCCTGATTTGGTTAGTTTGGGGATGTTAGGTGAAGCCCTTTTTATTTGCCCCAAGCCTTCTAAATGTTGTTTTAATAACAGGGTGTTTTTTTAACCTGGGCTGAAAGTGAAAGAGAAATTCTTTTCTTTTCTTTTCTCTTCTCTCTAGAAAGAGAAAATAAATTCATTAGGGATGTAAAGAATATTAACAAATTTTCTAATCCTTGATGAAAAACAGTGTGCTGAGATGTCGACATGTCAAGACACCATGCTGAACATACAAACAATCAAAGGAACAAAAACCCTCAACTGAGGTTTCTTTGTTTTTCCTGCGTGAAAGCAAAAATTCTGCCTCTTTTTCTGTGTTTCCCTTCTGCATATTTTTCACAGATCATTGTATTTTGTGCAAAAATATAATTAGTTTGTGAAAACCCCAACTCTTGAATTTTTCAGTTTCTAAATGTGAAAAATCATCAAAATGCACAAAAAAATTTTGCTCAGCATTTTTTCCAGTTTCTCATACCTGAGAATGGAGTGAAGCTTGACACTTAAAAATTACATTGAGTTTAAAATTCTTGACTGAAATATAAATTTCACACCTCCCAAAGTTCATTGCAAGAGAACAGCACTTTGCCACTGAAGTCTGCATATGGAAGAGGCTAGCATGGACAGTATTCTCAAAAACGACACACACACCATTCATATTTTTAAAAACGTGAATGACTCACAATGTATTATATATAATGGATTAAGTGTAATTATAAAAAGCTGTAATCCAGAGATGAGAATTAATATCACAAATGGATTTGTGTGCCACCAACAAAGAGGAGGAAGCTGGGTGGGGTGGGGTATTGGATATTTTGTTGTCTTTGTTGTTGGTTGATAGTTTTATTTTTTGTTTCTGAGTTCCTTTCCCTTTCCCTTTGTTCTTTCTTATTTTTTCTTTCTAACCTTTCTGTTGATGCAATTTCTTGGTTTTTGTTGATGCAATTTTTGTATTTTGTTAATTTTTGTATTTTTGTGATAATTGAAATAAATAAATATTTTTACCAAAAAATTCACACAACTAAAAATATTCACAAACAGGCTATAATAAATAGAGGAAAGAATACAAAAATACATAGATTAAAATACATGTAAAAATGTATACTTTTTAATGCAAGACATGCTCATATTCCTTTGCAAGAAAAATAATAATCTTGCAACCTATATGAACAATGGATGAGAAAAGAATACAGGTGGGACTTGGAGAAACAAAAGGAAACTAGGGCCTGTTACAGACTGCCAAAATAAAGCTGCTTCGGGTCTCTTTGGAAGTATGCTGTTTAAATGATGCATGCATCCAAAGAATCCGGAAGCTGCACCAAAGCTGCACTCCAGTGCTTAGGAATGGAGTGTGGCTTTGGCACGACCTCCAGACTCTTAGGACCTATGCATCATTTAAATAACATATCTCCAAAGAGACCCGAAGCAGCTTTATTTTGGCAGTCTGTAACAGGCCTAAGGGTTTTTCACATCACTAGAATTTATTTGATATGTTATGCTGTTCTGTAGTTATTCATATGCTGATGGTTTTAGGAGCTGTTTTTAATCTTGGATTTGTTAGGGTTGAAGGGATGAAATGAATGAATATGTAAATACTTGTCCTGCCACACATCAAAAACACTTAGTTTTAGCTATTCTACATGCTGAGAGAGAATTCACCAGCTATGTCTTTGTGAAAGACTTCCCCAAATGAATGCTCACAATAAGTTTAAGAGCCTTGCTGGATCAGACCAAAGGTCAATCTAACCCAGCATCTTACTTCATATTGAAAGATGCCTCTGGTTTGGCATAAAATAAGGTATTAAAGAGTGGCCCTTATCCACTGTTGCCCTCCCTAGCAAATAGTATTCAATACAGAATGTAGATGCTTGGATTCCTGTAATCAGAATCATATTGGTATATTGTGCCAACATAACTAAGCCAGTGTAAGAAGTGGTTGCAGGACGAATAAGACCATGGTGTTGCATCTATGAAGAAAGCAAGGCCCAGGTGAAATGGGCTCCTTGGAGCCACAGATTTTGTTGATTTTCCTTTGCCATCATGGCATAGTTCTGGAATAGTGCAGTGGCTAATGTAGTGAATTGAATAGATTCCAACTACAGCATTACTAGTCAGCATACCTATTGGCCATGTTGACTGGAGGATTCTTGGGACTGTTGTCCAAAAAATGTAAGGCTTCCAGTCTCTGATTCAATACCATAGTTCCTCTCTAAGAAGAGATATAAATCTCATGGCCAATAGCCATTAAGACAAATCTATATTCAGACGCTATAGATTTGTTTGAATCCACCTGCATTGGTTATTATTACTCCACCTGGTTGTACCTGGCATGCCAAAGATTCTGCTCCAGTATGTTCAGACAGGGATAGGAATAACTTCTTTCCTAAAACTTGCAGAGCAGCTGTCTGTCATTACAGTCAGGGGGAATCTTCAGCCCTCCAGAAGTTGATGTAGTACTACTTCCATCATGCCTCATCACTAGAGGATATGGCCTGCATCAGGTGACAGCTCAAAGGAGGGATGACAGCTAATGGTTTGATGCACTACACTCTAATAGCACTGCTATTCCACTTCCTTGTAGCACTGCTATTCCTCCTCTTGCATCCTGGGATTTGCAATTTAAAAGGGGCATTTAAAATTCTCAGCCAGAGATCTCTTAGGCCCCACTGAATTATAAACATCATAATGCAACAGGAGGCAGCCAGAGCAGTAAAAGTGGAATAGCAGCACTAGGAAACCCTCCTCCCCCTCTGCCAAAGCAGCAGAGGAGGAAGCCAAGGCAGCAGAGAAGAAGAGGCAACCATACAACCTCATGGCTTCTCTGCTTCCCTGGCTCTTTCCACTGAGGAGGAAGCCAAGGCAGTGGAGGAGGAGGAGGTGGCATTGCATGGCTTCTGCACTGCGCTCTCTCTCTCTCTCTCTCTCTCTCTCTCCCCCTCTCCCTCTCATCACTAAGGGAGAAGGAGAGCTACCACTTGGTATCCCTTTCCAGGTTGGGTAGAGGGCAGCCAAGCACCTGGTGACTGAAGTAGTGGAAGGGGGGGTAGAGAGTGAGGAATGGCAGGCAGGGAAGGCCACTACTCCCTGGTAGCCCTTTCCAGGCATACATCAAACCAGGTGACACCAACCCTAGTGAGGCCACATATGTAAGCCGGCTCTTCCCCCTTTTCTTTGATGCATCCACACTACAAAATTACATAGTGCTTTAATAACACTGTAGCAATCTAGGTAACCTGGGAATTGAAACCTGAGAACTGAAGTTTTGTGAGATTCTTAAGATTATCAGAGAGCTTTAATACTATAGTTAAGTGAAGGCACTGACCCCAAGCTGCAAATCCCAGGATTCCATAGGATGAGGTCATACCTGTTAAAGTGGAACCAAGCTGCTACAATTGTGCAGTGTGTGCACCTTTGAACGCTTTCTCTTTGATAGTTCCCTCCTTTCTGATGTATAGATTTAGTTGGTTGATCTTTGGGGAACCAAGTAGAATTTTGCTTATTCATATTTGTGTATAGATTCCCCCCCCCCACTTACTGTATGCAGACAACTTGGATCTATTTGTTTTGATTGCTAATTGAGCTTCTGTGTTGATTAAATAGGTTAGTTCAGTCACATTTGGCAAGGACATGCAGGAGGATAAGATTAACAACACCTTGGTGATCTCCTGGAGGCATTTTTACAGGTGAATGGCAAATCCAGATATCTTTATTCAAGGGGACTGGGACCTGTGTACAACATGTTGCTAGCCTCTGAAGATAATCCAAATCAACTATCTAGAGCAGTGAGGCATGATGAAGGGGACAGCAATGAAAGATTATCTTCCACATTCAAAGATGTACCCTAAGGAGAAGATCCGAGTCTACCCCTTCACAAGGGCAAAGAGGTCTTAATTCTAATTATCATAGGGTCTAGACCTGTTAGGATTTGGTTATATTCTGCACATTCTTCTCTTCCTCTGCTGATTTTTCCAGTTGGATTAATAATTAGGTCCCTAATCTGAACCCACTGACTTTGCCTTGCCACTTTTTTACATACTTCCTTTAGTTAGGCATCAAAAATTAGTGGAGGACCACAGGATTGCAGCCCTGATGTAGACAATGAAGCTAGATGGACCAAATTAGGTATGCTGTATGAAGAAAAGTATTTTCTCTCTTGTGCCCTGTATCTTCTGCCAATTGATTTAACTATGGAGATTATCAGATTGGGGATGGGATGGGGTCAGGAACAAAGAGGATCACTCTCTCATCCTTCTCTTGTCCTTTTCCCAATCATATGAAAGCGTTTCCAGATAAGAGCAATGTCATGTGAAATTCCTTCCCGTGAATGCATGGGAAGGACGGGACGAAGATGAGAAAAGGATGGGACCTTCCTCCTCTGATAATCTCCTATGTGTTCATAAAATCTAATGTTGAGAGGATGATTTTTCTCATACTGGACATGCTTCCCCACATGCACCTTGTATTTTTATAACTTAAAATATGTTACAGTAGAGGTGTGTTTCTGTAGAGCTCTTATTTTTTTCAATGTGGTTATGCAAAAGAAGCTCGCACTACAATATGCTGTGTACCTTTAATATTTTTCTTATGACAATAAGAACAGCAACGTTAACATGTGAATCTATCACAAACAGAGGTTCTAGAGGCATATTAGTGCATTAGCTCTTCACATTTCTGATCTTCCTGTTAGTGATTTTATAAACATCATTTGGAAGAAGAAAAAATTGTCCTTGGTTGCATGCATCCAATCCCATAATGTACATTTAATAGCTCACCATCTATCATCCATTCTCTTCATTTATTTCCAAGACACATTCTGATTGTTTTGTTTACTGCTTACTGTGTTTATTATTATTTTCATGGAAAATGTGATGTGATACATTTTGTATGAAGGTCACTGCTTAGATAGTCTCAGTGGATATACTTTATCCAAGCAGCACTGATTCATAATGAACTCACACAAGCCTCATGCAGAGGGACCCTTCCTCTTCCAGATGGGGGACCCATTGTAATCTGACATTAGCAATGCACTGAATAAATAACATTACCCGCTGTAATATTTAGCAATCACTGTAGATGGGAGAAAGGCCACTGCAATGCTGTTCAGGCCTTTCATTTTATGTGGAGGTTAATACATTGACAATATGGCAAAGACAGAAAGGACACCGGAGTTGCTCAGTCACAGGTGGCCCTAGATGTGACAGTTGGCAGCTACTACCTCCCATCCAGCAGAGTAAAGAGACCCTGTATGCTGATAGTGAACTCATTCTTGGTCCCAATGTAGTCAACATGGAAGACAAAAGGGAAGTACAAGAAGGCTGGGGATGATCCTAAGGTTTACTGATGTTCAAGCAATATGGGGGTGAGGGAGAAAGAGAGTTCTGACCGAAAGACACTAAAACAGTCCAATGAGGGCTCAGGATGCTCACTGGCAATGGCCCATGGGTGACTACTGGAGGAGGAAATGGAGTGGAGTGTCCTGGAAAAGGGTGTAGCCAGCTATCTAGAATCCTATACTGAAATATTTCATACATTGGAATATATGTGGCCATTCCCTATTATATCTTCCTATCATATTTTTTTGAATAAAATATTGAGGGCATCAAAAATCTCTTGTCAGAACAAGATGAAACTGTCAGTCTCAGACATTTATTTCACACCCTCAACAGCTACTTCCAAGTTAAAGAATCCACATCATTTGGAGCCAGGAAAAAAACTCTCTGTGGAGCCTTTTCACATGCAGGAAACCCTGAATTTTCAGGGCCCTGAATATGTGAAGAGACACCACATGTAGCAGGGGCTGCCTCTTCAGATGATTATATATGTGGGGAGAGAGGGTGAGGCTAGCCTATTTCTCCCTCATGCTTTCAGTTAACCCTTGCTAGTAACAGTCAGATACAGCCCCATCATGGAGGCAAACCCATGCTCATATCTGAACAATTGCTTAGGGTGAATCTTTGGGTAAACCTTTACTTTCATGACCTCAAATGGCTGCTCTGCCTACTTGTCCCTCCTTTTGCACATACATTCAAACTTACAAGATCATTCTGCTGTCTCCTCTGAACTAGCTGTTGCTCTCACATAGGGCAACAGAAGGCAGGTGGGTCATGATTGACACCTCCTCCTCCTATCTGTCTGGCTAGGGGTTCATTCCTCTCGATTCCTAGCTTAGAATCTAAATGTTGAAAGCATATGATGCAACAAAGCTATAGAAGTTAGCAAGCATGGCCTGGATAACAAGTACAAAATGTGGTCAAACTCTATAGTCTTAAGCTTACAGTGAAGTGTAAGGAGTTATGCCAAATTTTTATAGGGGAAAAATAAGCTATGAAGCTGGCTAAAACAATACTAAGTGTAGGCATATTGAAATCAATATTAGTCATGGTTAATTTCTTCCATTGATTTGGGGTGTGTGTGTCTGCTTTAAGGTATAACTAGCAGCTGATGATGGTGTCTATGTCAGTAGGAGATGAATCTACTCTGGGTTTTAGAAATTTGCAACAGAAATTTGAAGGAATGTACAATTTTTTTCCCCAGGGGTGGAATTAAGTATGGTTCAGCATCCTGGATAGTTCATTTAAACTTCAGAGTAAAATCTAGAGTGGATTCACTGCTCCACTGAATGGAAGTCACTAGTGGCTACCAGGTACAACTAATTCTAGATCCATCCCAAGGCACACATTTTCATTGATTCGTGTACATCCATTTTTTAAAAATCTATTTGTCATTATGATAAAACATATCACATTTAATCAGGCGGCATCTACCTTTTGGACAATGTGCCAGCAGAAAGTAAGACAATATTTTAGCCATTGTTTATGATTAAAAGTAACAACAACAACCGAAACCTATAGACATATTTGTTTTTGCAAACGTTGCCTTTTGTTCCCTCTTCCAATATGTGTGTGTGTGTGTGTGTGTGTATAGGCTTTAAAAGAAAAGAAAAGACTGAAGTGGTCTACACAGATGTTTATCACACTATACTCTTAAAGTGCTACTATTCTACTTTGACTCCTCTAGCTGCCTCCTGTTGTATTCTGGGATTGGCAGTTTTAAGGAGGGGTATTTAGAATTCTCAGGCAGAGATGTTCTCTGCCTGAGAATGCTAAATACCCCTCCTTAAAACTGCCACTCCCAGAATGCAACAGGAGGCAGCTAGAGGAGTCAAAGTGGAATAGTAGCACTTTAAGAGTATAGTGTGATAAACATCACAGTTAGAACAAAATATAAATTGTACTTTATAGGGTGTTCCATAGTTAGATCTGAGGATATGATATTAGAAGAGCAATCTGAGATTCCGATTTATAGCTGTTGATGGTCACTAACTGCTTATATCATAATAATGATAATGTATGCGTGTTTAAAGTAGGCCCTTGGTATCTGCCAGGGATTGGTTCCATGATCCCACATGGCCACCAAAATCCATTAATGTTCAAGTCCCATTAAATGCAATGGCACAGTGAAATGGTATATACAATGGCAAAGTCAAGGTTTGTTTTTTGGAATTTATAATTCATTTATTTATTTTTCCCAAGTCGTGGATGGTTGAATCTGTGGATGCAGAAACCATGGATACAGAGGACCAATTGTATTTGCTATTTGCACACTTATCTCCTAGTTTCACTTTGTTCTATGATTTGCTCTTGTCTTTTCTTTATGAAATACCATGCAATAATTCTATTAAGAGCAGTGCACTGGTTTTACTGGTTTTGGGGAAAAAGCTCCTTGAGATGCTAACTCTCTGCAGGACCTTACAGGCTGAAGTTTTGAAAAGTTTTTAAAATAGATAATTAACCAAAGTGACTCCAATGAGAATGAGGCAGCAAAAACAATTATTTCTTTATTAAAACTCAGGAAAAGATAGCAGCAAAAGCCAACAGAACACTCTATACTCAATGCAAGCTGCTCCTCCAAGTAAACGTGTGTGTGTGTGCGTGCGCGTGTGTACAAATCTAAGGGGTTTAAAGGGGTGTAGTTAAGTTTAAGGGACTACAGGCTAAAATACCTACATTTATTTCCTCATCTTCTGATATGAAAATGATGACTTGAGACTGGAGCAGCAGCAGATCCTAGATCTCTCTTGTGTCTCTGTATTTAAACTTTTCCTAACCTGGGGGCTGTTTCCTAAAAGTGAAGAGAGTACTTCTGGGTGGTGCAAAACATGACCTCAGTGTTGTTCTATGGAGGGTTAAAAATATGGGCTTGCAAAGGGCAGAGGTGAACATGCCCTTCAGGTACTGATAATGGCGGGGTACAGACCGCCGCCGCCAGTAGGTCCGCGGGGGAGCCGGAGCCTTCACACGGCCCGACTCCCGCGCGGACCGAAAAAGAAGCTCCAAAATGGAGCTTCTTTTTCCGTCGTGTTTGCGACGTAGCGAGGCGCCAGGGGCGCACTCGCTACGTCACAAGGGACGCGACGCGTACGGACGCTCAGCGTCCGATACGCAAAGATGGCGCCGGCCGTGTAGAAGGGCCAGCACCATCTTGTACGGACGGAGTCCGTACTAGGCCCAGGGGCGTCTATAAGAGACGCCCCTTTTTTAAAATGGGATGTCCGGAGGACGTCCCAAATGGCAGTGCAGAAAGCACCTATGACTCTTAGATGGTCTGGGCAGTAGAGAATAATGGCCTGCATACACCAGACAAAGCCAATTAAGTATAGTTACTGTATTTATTCCTTTTTAAATCCAGATATGGTTGCCTAAGCTCTCTGGAAGCTGCACAATATCTCACAATAGTGAGTGATGTACCAGTATGGCAGGCCTCCAATCAGTGGATGTAGGCAAATTAGTTAAGCATTGATTGCTCTCAACAGTGAAACTTACCTTGTCAGTAGAAGGGTGGAGTTGGAGAGAATTTTCAGTTTGCACTTTAGAATAAAGCTTGACTTTTTTCCCAGGATGGATAAGGATTCAGTCTACCAGTAGTGCTACCTATCAGTATTCTTTCTTGACAATTCATGTAGACTCTGACAACACACAGCTTTCTGGCCTTATGCATAGTCTAATATTTTTTTAATAGTATAATATCAATATGTATTGGGCATATTAATATGTATTGGCCATAATTCATAACTATTATTTAATATTATGTCCTTGTCATCACTTCTAAGCAAACAGGAACTTTAAAGACTTGTTCTTAGTTAACTAAACATAGAGTAAATAAAGTCTTGTTTCACTTTGGGAAATAGGAATGGCCATGTAAAGGTGTCTGTGTACATTTTGAAACCAGCTATATCCTCTGATAGTCAAATATGCTTGCATTTCATTTCCTCCAATATAGTGTTAGGTAAAGCAAAGCACTGCAGAGCAAGGCAGGCCAAAGCAACTAGTAGATTTGGTTAGATCAAAGATGTTGCTTAGATCAAAGCAGATCCTTCTAGAGAAGGTGCCTGGGTCTCCTCTCAATCAGCACCGGCCTTGAGGTCATCACTGCAAACAATATAGGGCCCAAGGCAATTATTATTATTATTATTATTATTATTATTATTATTATTATTTTAATGGGATGGCCAAGATCAGAATAACAATGAAGCCCCATGTGCCCTATAACATGTAAATGAAGACATGTTAGGTTAAAAGAACATATGCCACAAACTGATAATAGATGCATGAAAAAATCAGTCTGAATGTTAGGCAGTAAATGAGGTAAGGTTATGATAGCATGTACATGCTTAAACACACCTATATGCCCTGCCAAACATTTGCTGTATTTTAAGAAATTAACAAAAACATTTAGAATAGTTGTCAGGATGGAGGAAGAGAGGGAAGGATATTAAACCATGACTGGGCTTTGCTGCCATGTTTTTTGTGTCTTCTTCAGAAGAATTTTGGCTGAGTGTGCATGTTCAGACATTGCAGTCAACAGGCATATGCCAGGTTGTTGAACTGAAGCCTTATGTATCCTCTCATAGATTCATGTAGTCATAGAACTGGCAGAGATTGTGGGGATCACCTAACCCAAACTCTTACTAAAGGTAGGCTAGGAATGAAAGTATGTCCATTCTCAATGAGAAAATGTGATTCAACAAACTAAAAAATGGTCAACTCCTCCAAGATTTTTCACATTTTTGCATATTTTTTGTACAAACACATTTGTGTGTGTGTGTGTGTGTGTGTGCGCACACGCATGCATTGATGCATACAAAAACCAATGCTTTGCTCAGAAACTAGTGTTGCTTTTTCAATAAACACTGTTTTTGTGCATTTCTTAATCAAACAAAATCTGTACAAAAAGATTCTGAAATGTGAAAAAAAATCATGGAAAATATCAGAAAACCCTCTCACCCATTGGAAAGCAAACATTTGAAATTCTATGTTTTTGGGTGTAAGAATGAAAGAAGAAAATGTTTACATTTCCAATGCAGGCTCTGTAATGCAGAATGTTGCACAGATCAGTTGGTCATCCAATCTCTGCTTAAAAACCACTTGTAATGGAGAATCTAGCACCACCTTACTAAACATTTCTTACTGCTAGAGGATTTCTCCTTATGTGTATGCTTTCCTGCAAATTCCACTTGTTGTTTAGTCCTTTTAATGTTTTTTTAGAAAATAGGGATATGTTATCAGAATTGTGAACACTGTAGCTTGGCATACACTTCCTTATTTCTGTGAAAATCTCTTCCTATTATCTAAGCAACTACCATACAAATCCTATGACCATTTACATATTTCCTTCAGAAGACAACTCACAATTTGAATCTAGTCAGAATGAACTGCAACTTTTCCTCCCCTTCTTGGGGGTCGTTCATACTACCATATACCCCAGTTTCCACCCTGGATTAACAGTGGGAAGTTCCCATTGGCGTCGTTTTTTCACACCTGGATCTGGGGCTTGCACACCAGATCTGGAGCAAATGCCCCCTCAGCACGGGATATTTGAAACCGGGATTTATCCTGTTTCTTTTTGGAAAAACCAGGGCCAGGCCAATGTAAACTTGGCCCTGGTCATGATCAGGTCATTTAGGAGGAGGGATCAGGGTTAAAAGGTGGGCAGTGAGTGGAACATGCTTCCCCTGGTGCATCGGGTGCTTTGACTTTTTAAATGTTTTAATTTTTTTGACAGCTTATGAAACTGCTTCGTGCTTTCACGTGAATGTTTGTGGTATGTGGAGGAAATGGCATGGGATGGTAGCGAAGGGGAGGCGAGAGGAGAAAGACAAGAGCATCGGGCTGAGAGTGAAGGGGAGGTGAGAGGCCAGAGAGTGTATGGGGGCTGTGTGACTGTGGCATGGCCCTGCTGGTCTCCTTTCCTCCTCTTCCTCCTCTTCCTCCTCTTCCCTCTTCCTACTGCTGAAAGGAGACAGCAGAGAAGGTTTTTCTGTCGAAAAGTCCTGGCTGTGATGTAATTATCCATATATGAACTTGTCATCCCTGTTTCCAGGAAGGAACAGAGAAGCCAAGACCATATATGGATAATTGGCTAACGAGAGGGGGATTCCCTGGCAATTATCTATATAGGGGCTTGGCTTCCCTGTTCCTTCCTGGAATCAGGGAAGATAAGACAAGTATATAAATGAAGCTGTTTGTTTTTTAATTGCATCACAGCCAGGGATTTCCCACAGAAAGACCTTCCCTGCTGTCCCCATTCAGCAGGAGGAGGAGGGAAGAGGAGGAGGAGGAGGAGGAGGAAAGGGAGCCCCACCAGCCCATGCTACGCTCCTGGAGGCCTGGGTAAGGGGGCAGGAGGAGGAGGAGGAGGAGGAGGAGGAGGAGAAGGGGGACCCTCAGGCTCCCTAGAAGGGAGACAAGACAATTGACAATTTGACAGAATATTCAAACCTTGCTGGGGGGCGGAAACATTCATGTTGTTAATGAATGGCTGTATGACACGTCACCATGGACATCATTTGATTGACAACAAGGAGGCTCCATCTTAAACCGCTACTTTAGTGAGTGTGAACTTCAGCAGGGCAAATTACACCAATCAGGGTAAAGGTAATGGGAACTTGTTTCCAAAGTGATTCGGTATGGGGGCAACCAGATCTGCCCAGTTCTAATCAGGGCAAATTGGCTAGTGAGAATGGGGCCTTGGAAGAGGATGCTATGAAATGAGAGGGTACCGTCAAGAATCAATGTAAATGTGGAATTTTGTTGCATCGTTGTCCATTCCCTATAAAGAAATGAGCACTGAACATTCTGAACATTTGATGGTAAAAAATTTGGGGTATTCCATGGGGGTGGCAAAAAAAATTGCTGTAACTGTTGCTGTCCCTCCCCCGGAAAGAAGTCTTAGTGTTAAAAGATATTGGCTCAGAAATAAAATGTAATTATTAATTTTCCAACAGACGTAGACAAGGTCCTATACACAGTCCTTTACACAGTTTCCAAAAACAAATTATAGACAGATGTTGTGGACATTCTATACTAATGATAAACTATACCCAATTAACTGTTGCATTGGCATCCAATAAATTTGATTCTTAGTACAAAGTATTTCACTGAAGTCTTCAGTGATTTGGACTCTAATGCAGTTTCAGGACACTTTGCACAACTCAGGATTATATTCAAGGTGAATGCAAATATAGCCAAACTTTGTTCTACATGTGAGTTCTAAATACAAGCACTGAAATCTTACAAACACACACACACACACACACACACACACACACACACACCACCACCACCACAACAACAACAACAACAAACCAAGCCTAGAACACAAGTCCACAAAGCAGCAGCTGTCAGCAGCTTGTTAGCAGTAAGATGTTTGTTACCTATATGAAACGTTTCATAAGGATGTCATGAAAACAAAAGATAACAAGTTTGATATGCAAATAAGAATCACAGCTTCAAAAAAGAATCCTTGCTCAGCAGACATGAGCTGACGTGCTGCCTTGGGCAGAACTCATGGCTTAATCTAACTCACAGGGTTGTTGTGAGGAGACACAGTAAAAGATAGGTGCATTGCAGATCTCAGGAAGTTACCTTTCAAAAATAATTATTTCCCATGATTTAAGATAGTGTTTGAAAAATAACTCATTTTGGGTCCATTCACAGTACACTCTATAGCACTTTATTCCACTTTAATTTCCATAGTAATATCCCATGTAATCCTGAGATTTTTCTATTGAGGGAATTTAGGATTTTCATTTCCGTTAAATACTAAGCAAAGTGTTTTGGTGTTAAACCAGTGACATGAATCTGTTGAAACTTAACAAAATGAAGCTTAACCCATACAAGACAGATGCTTCAGGTAAGTTGAAGGGCAGATCAGGAAATAGGGATTCAAACTATGATGTATGCAGTTTCACTCCTTCAAGTTCATAGCTTTGGTGTACTTCTGGACCCGATCCCTGGCCTGGATATCCTGGCTTCACTGGATCAGGGAGAACATTTGCTTAATTAAAACTAGTTTGCCAGCTGCAGTATCCCTGGAGATTTCTAATCTGACAAGGGTAACACGTGCCTTGAATACATTGTCCTTTTGGGATTACCATAAGGCACTCTATAAGGATCTGCCTTTGGAATGTAATTAAAAACCTTAGCAGGTCTGTGATGCTGAGACCAGATTGCTGATCACAGCTAGTTAGAGAGAGACTAGAAATTTGACAGTTTCACAGACTACCAATCTGTTTCTGGGCACAACTCAAAATACTGGTTATGATTCATATACAGCTGCTCTATAAACTGCTATGAAACTTAGAGGCTGTCAAGCCATAGGCAAAAAGAAGAAATGCCCAGCCTCATCTCCACAGCATGGCGTAGTGCTTTGAGTGTTGGACAACAACTCTGGAAACCATGGTTCAAATCTCCGCTCAAACATAAAAACCCATGAGATCACCTTGGCCAAGACACACTCTCTCAGCCTCAGGGGATGGCAATGGCAAACCCCCTCTGAAGTAAGCTGCCAAGAAGGTTTTACCTTAGGATCACATTAGGCAAACCCACTTTGAAGAAACCTGCCAAGAAAGGTTCATCTTAGGATCAACGATAAGTCAAAAACAACTCAAAGGCACACCACAACAACAAATCACCAAAGTGCCTTCTTTCTACCTCTGCCACCCAGGAGTGCCTGCTCTTTATAAAAAGACTTCTCTATTACAGCTACCTTTCAGTGCTGTTGCCCACTCAACACACACACATACCCTTTACCTCTGCATTTATCCTCCCATGGAGGGAAGAGGAGGAGGGATAAGATGGAAGTGGCAAAGTCCTTTCTTGGCATGTAAGGGTAGCTGTGGCTGTTGTTGTTTCCCTCATTCTTCCCACTTTTCCCTTCTTCGTTAGGGACTGCAGGGCTGGACACATGTCTTCTAGTGGTCATGACTGGCTGACAGGTGAAGAAGCTGTCTCCTTCCAGTTTATACAATCTATGTGGTTTCCTATACAACTTGGATTCAGAGTGTCTAAAAGATTGCATGCCCCCCCCCCCCCCCCCCCCAATGAGGAACATCAAAATTCTAAGACCTTTTTAGATGAGGTCTTTCTCTTGATCCTACCACCAACACATTTGTTGAAGACACAAGAAGAGACATTCTCAATTGCTACTCTAAAGCTATGAAATCCCCTTCTGTGAGAGGCTACATTTGCCTACTCTCTGCTCTACTGCCCTTTTTATTCCACTGGATTTTTATTCCACTAAGTTAATAGTGTAAAAGGGTCTGTTAATGAGGGTATTGTTCTTTCTGATCATGTTTTATAAATTGATGTATAAGTCTAGAAATTTTAGTGAAAAATTGAACGCCTCAAAATGGGTCATGAATCAATTTTGTTGTTGTGTGCCTTCATTTCCAACTTGTCATTTCCAACTAAGGTGAACCTGGCACAGGGTTTTTGTGGCAAGATTTGTTAAGAGGGGAACTGCCTTTGTCCCTCTCTAAGGCAGAGAGAGTGTGACTTGTCCAAAGTTGCCCAGTGGATTTTCATGGCTGACCAGGAATTTGAACCCTAGTCACCAGAGTCATAGTCCTATGCTCAAATCCTACACCATGCTGGCTCTCATCAATGGAAGTATTGTACTTTAAACCTTATAATAAAAAAGAAGGAACTATCCCTTTCTCTGAGTGCCAAAAGACAGAGCTTAGTCAGTCCCAAGAGAACCTAAAAGAAGCACCAACCCCCACCCCATTCTCAGTGCTGTGGTGACACTTCTGACCTTTTTGAAGACCTGGATGGGAAAGAAGCATTGGTAGCAGCTATTTGGCACTTCCCTCTAAAAGGAATACTGAAAGGATTAATGGCTTTGAAGGATTTGAATAAGACATTTATGTATATTTGTCAGCTTTTCTGGGTTAAAATCAAGCAAA
This sequence comes from Sceloporus undulatus, assembly GCF_019175285.1. Classification (NCBI taxonomy): domain Eukaryota; kingdom Metazoa; phylum Chordata; class Lepidosauria; order Squamata; family Phrynosomatidae; genus Sceloporus; species Sceloporus undulatus. Next base: position 220,532,365 of record NC_056524.1, read on the forward strand.
GTTATCACAATAAAGTGCTAACATAATTGCCATTTTCTTTGCTTTGCCTTTCCTTCTTTTTTGACGTGTGTGCATTTTCTTAGCCATGCCTGTGTGTGGTTGCCTCCCCCACACACAACACAGAGCTGTGATTTATCATACCTCCCCTTCATTCATCCAACCTTTAGGGTGAGCACAAGTTATGCCTGCTGAAATTTTGTTAGTTCTTTGGGATTGTTCTCCTTCACTTCCCCCTTTATGTCCTTTGTAACATGCTCACCTTATCCATGGGTCATATCAAAATCCATAATTTTGGCCCTTGAACATCTCTTTGACGTATACATGAGGTTAATTTGTAGTCAAGTATATACAGTATTTCAAAAATGTGCTTGATTTTGATATGATACCTTATTTAATCATTTTAGTATTTTCTGTAGTGATTTTGAGCTGTATTCTGTTTCATTTCCTTTTGTAAGTCACTTTGGTTCCTCCAAGAGGAGAAAGAATAGTTATTAAATATGTAAATACATGTGTCCAATCATTCTCTTCACTCACTACTTTAAAATTGCAACTTCATCAAACCTTATGAAAAGCATTGTAGATATCTATGTTGCTTGTGTAACTAATTCTTTCCAAGTTCTGGTGCTTGATTTGCACTTTTGTAATATGGCAGGAAAACACATTTAAAAATATGAAACCAGTTTCCATTATCTGCTTTCTAATCATTGCTCCTTTCTGGTGACTCCTTGGGGTTTTGCGTGAACCTAGTAGTGCTAGCCTTTTAATTATTTCTCCCAACCCTTTTAAGATGATTGTTTTCACACCAATATGCTTTGCATTAGTGAGGAAAGTGAAAAGAATGTGAAATTCTGGGTCCAGGGGGGCTTATATCTTATGCTTACCACTGCAACTCCTAGAATGCAGATGGACCAATTCACTATCTTTGACACATACGTTTGCATCTTCATATGGAGAGGGGCTGAATCTTTCACTTCAGGGGCACACAGCACTCCCCATGGCCAAAGAGAATGGATGCTCATAACAGGCTTTGATAATGGTGTGAAATCAGTAGTAGCAGAACATGTTATAAACCATCCTGGGCCTAAAATGCTGTTTAAAAACACTGACATTCTGGACCATGCCAGCAACTATTGGGCCAGAATGCACAGGGAAGTCATTGAAATCCATAAACACCTGGACAATTTCAACAGGAAAGAAAAAATTCTTAAAGTAAATAAAGTGTGTCTACCAGTCCTGAAAAACAACAAAATCAGGACCCAACAAATGCAAATGAAAACTACCCAGGGTGAGGGGAATTTGCAGCAGACAATGGATCATTAAGTAAATGGACACTCTGTAGGCCTTGACCAATACACAGATTAACATGCAATCACCTCTTCTCAACTAACAGTATATATACCCCACTATTTTCCAGTCCAGCATTCTCTGAAAATGCCACCCACAACTGCTGGAGATATGTCAGGAATAAATTCTATTAGAACACAGCCTCATAACCCAAAAACCCCACAAAAAAACTATGGATGCCAACTGAACCATTTTCCCTATCACGTGTGCATGTATATGCCTTCATGTCATCTATTAATTTATGGTGATTCCATGAATTTCACAGATTTTTTTTAGGCAAGGAATCCTCAGAGGTGATTTTGCCAATCCCTTCCTTGTGAAATATAACCAACATTACCTGGTATTCACTGATTGTCTCCCATCCAAATACTAACTAGGGCTAACCCTGCTTAGCTTCCCAGATTAGATGGGATCTGCTGCCTTTAGGATATCTCAGCCCTTATCATATTTAACTAAAAAGAGTTGACTAGTATGACATAACTGTGTTCTTAAATATTTGCCCACTTCAATTTTTCACCCACCTGTGCAACCCTGTTCTGGCATTGTACTTTCCTGGGTCATTAAAATGGAGAAGGAATCCATTTGAAAAGATAGGATCATAAGGTAAGAAGCAGTCTGGGCTGATGCATTTTGGGTATGGAGAGGTGCCAGAGGCAATTAGCAGGCAGCATGAATCTTTCTTGCCTGCTGACCGACCACGTTCAAATGGTGCTTCTTGTCCTGTGGGTTACGGAATGGCAGTTTACCCTGTCAAGTTGCACTGAAGTTTGCTGATTGAAAGGGCTGGAATTGTGCTATTACAAAAATACATTCAAGAAAGCACTCTTAATCCCTGTTTTATGAGGCACTCATGAAAAAAGGCAGCTCATTGCTTTGTAGGGAAGTAGCAGCATCAGCAGTTAGCAAACAAAAACACATTTGCAACCTCGGGTTTGAACAAAGTCAAATTGGAAGCAGCAAATAAAGGTGTTTATGAACTCCTGAGACCCTAGGTAAATATCTCAGGCTTTTACCAGGACTGAAATAAAAACTACAATGAGCTATTGATTTTTCTACCTTTATGTTTCTTCCTTTTTAAAAAACCTTATAACAATGTAGTTTGCTTTCATAGTCACCATGAACTGGCACATTTGATCAAGCTCAACAGGAGCACACCCAGTTCAGAAAGAATAATAAAGGCTCATTAAGCTGGGATTCATGTGTGTCCCTTTTCATAGACTCAGAGCAATATAGTATTCTTAAGTTCTTAATACATTCACAAAATACATGTGATGTGCCCCCATTAGCTGTGCTTGTTGGTGCATTAAATCTGCAGTAGCTGAATCCATTAAATCAATACTAGGTATCTTTAGAGGGCCAAATTTGTAGCTGGCTGCAGTAAAACATCTAAACATATACCAGTAGCCCTTGTCCAAAGGGCATCCACTGAATCAATCAGAGCTTAAAATAGAGACAACAATCAGAATACATACTGAGGTATGTGTGTGTACAAGTGCACATCCACAATATATATGAATATCCAGCATAGATATATATAGTAAACCCTACAAAAACAGATCTGGGTCTGTGAAGGAGATCAGTTCATCATACCCCTCTCAACTATGCTTTATAATTTTTTCCACATGATCTCAGATGGTAGTGATGTGTGGGAGAGTAATACTTGGAACTAGAACTTCCCACTCAGCCATAGCAAAATGTCAAGTGAGTTCACTCTGAATTGCCAATCAGCTTCAGCAGCACTGAAGTATGCTGAAATTTTAGTTAGGTTGCAGCCTTTTCCATCAAGGTTGCAGCCTTTTTGTGACAAGTTAAAATTCAGCACATCTTGCTTTCATCATCAGTACCATGATAACTTTTCCCTATTGAATTTCTGTTTGTGACAGACATATTAACAACACAAATATTTAATGTTTTCTAGATTCGTTTCTTTAAAAACTTACCAGGAGACTTAATAGCTATTCTAATGGAAGTGGTTGTAATACATTCCCTACAGCCATGTCAAATCAACAGAGCAGTAATAAGAGTATCATTATATAAAAAAGGTCTAAGAATTCTGCCCATTATATAAACACCTATTTTATGAATCATGTTTGCTAGCCTATTAGATTGCTCTTTTTCAGTTGTTCTCCCATCCATAATAAACCATTAAAAGAGGTGTTCCTGCTACACTAGGGTAAACTAATGGCACATGTCCAAGCTGCAGATTTGGGGAACTGTATAAGGAAAAACTATCCAATGAAAATTCCCCACAAAATCCAGAGAAAATACATTTTCCTGGGGCTGCAATTATTACTTCTGCCAGACCAGGACCTGAGGCACAGTTCCATCATGCCTAGGCCCAGAAGCAGATGAAAGACCCATCCCAATTGTTACTGCGCTGGCTGCAGAGGCAAGGAAGAATCAGCAGTATCTGAGGGTGAACAGACTGCCCCTTTCTTCACTGGATTGGGGCTGCAGCAACTACACACTGTGGCCCCGATCTGGCCTTTCTGCAGCGCAAAAAGGAGCCACAAAAATGGCTCCTTTTTGCACCATGGAAAGGGCACCATAGCTGCTGGTGCTGTGGCTTTTCAGCGTTCCTTTAGCACTGAATGCGCCTGCCATGTAGTGGGGTGTGTGGTGTCACACCAGCATGGGGGCAGAGTCAGAGCATGCATCGTGCAGATGCTATGCCTCCACTCTGTCCCAATGCTGACTTTTAACATCAGTCCGCACAGCTGCTTAATCCCCACTGTCATCAAATTTTCCTTATGTGTTGTGTCTTATTTAGACTGTAAGCCAGAGGGCAGGGAACTATCAAATCAACAAATTGTAAAATCCTCTGAGAGCCTTTGTTGCTGAAGAGTGGAGTATAAATATGCTTTCAAAAAGTCCAAAATACACAGCAGAAATAATCGAGTTTGAGACCAGGCTCAATGCTAGGGAATTCTGGAACTGTAGACTTGTGAGACATTTTGTCCTCTCTGTCAGAGAGCTCAGGTGCCACAATAAAGTACAGTTCCTACAATTCCCTAGCACTGACCAGAGCAGTCAAATCAGTCTCAGACTGGATTATTTCTACAGTGTACTGTATTTAGGACCAAAATTAACTCTTTAATGTAAATCTTTTTTTAAAAAAAACCTTAGAAGTTGAGTCTCCATTATCTGGGATCTGAAATACTCCAAAATCCAAAATATTTTTCATGAGTGGCTGAGATAGTGATACCTTTGCTTTCTGATGGTTCAATGTACACAAACTTTGTTTCATGTACAAAATTATTGAAAATATTGAATAAAATTACCTTTAAGCTATGTGTTAAAGTGATATGAAACAAATGTATTTTGAGTTTAGACCTCCAAAAGCTTTCATTATGTACATATATGCAAATACAGGTATTCCAAAATAAAATAAAATAAATTCAAAATCCAAAACACTTCTGGTTTTAAGCATTTCGGATAAGAAAGACTCAACCTGTATAGTTAATGTTAAGAGAAAAATGGAACCCTGGTGTTGCCTTCACTCTCATTGACTAGTCCAAGAGAGATAGAAAGAGCTTCTGGGATGATGGTGTTGGTTGCTGAAGCATGCAAGGTGCTCCAGGCCACCTGGACCAAAGTGGCCAGGCACCTTTGCAGGATGTTCCATGTTAAACTACAAACAAAAACCTACTTCTTGTACTTTGATCTGAGCCCAGGCTTTTAAGAAATCCAGCACCACAGAAGGTGGTCAAGGCTCTCAACACCACCTTCCAACACCTCAATAATATCCATGGCATCCTGGCCAAATACAGTAGTTTCCACACTTACAATCTCTGTGCCAAACCCATCAACTTCAGGCTGCTGTCCAAGTGCTTCCATGTGGTCTTGGCCACCTACCTGTATGCCAAATATGCCTGCATGGTCTACCTGGCCCTCAGCTTCTTCTACCTGGTGGCTGAGAAATACAGATGAATGCCCACCTTTTTCAGGTGCCATCTCCTCAGTCCCTTGGGACAATGTTTCTTCTTTGTAGACACCCTCCCCCATCACTCACAATAAAAAGGCTTTGCTGCCACTGTCCTAAAGAAAAAGAAAGTCACAAAATTCAACACAACATGTTAATGTTTTCATGCATTAATTTTAAGTTTGAAAATTTATTCAAATTACTAAACAAAGCTCAAAATGGCTGCTCCTTGTTACTCCATCAAAATAATGAAACAAACTAATACAAAATGTTAATTCTTGTTCAAAAAATTAATGCTGCTGGCACTAAACTATTAAAATATCAAAAAAATTAAATCTTCATTGAATTTTTTAAGAAATTAGGGGCAACAGATTAAATTTAAATGAATTATTTCAGTCTCTATGCCACACAGCATGACTGAAGTACTTGTCATTTCAGCAACAGTATGATTAAAATGGTATAACAATGTAAATGTAGATATTTCCATTATAGAAAACAAAGTAAACACATAGTGTAGGGGTTTGGAATTTCCAGAAGAATTAGCAAGGATTTTTGTTAGCTCACATTCATCATACAGACCTGGTTTATATGCTTAAAGGATGCATAGCATAGTTACTCGGCATTTACTAGCTAATCAGTTGGGATTGTAGATGATGCTGAGGCTGAGGCTGATGATGTGGCCTTCAATAATTATAGCTTCACATACAGACTGAGCAAGGTCAGCTCATGCAGCAGGGATAAATAACGTTTCCCTGATAGAATGCCTAGGAAACTGTTCCTTAGTTAGTTAGGATGGGTGATTCCCATCTTCTTTGCTTTAGAAAGTCTCAGCACCTTTTACAGAAAGGGAGAAAGGGTATTTAAAGATTGGGAAAGAGTGGGTGATTAATTTAGCCATAATCCAGCCCAGATGAAAACTTCCATTGAGGTGAAGTTCCATTCATTGTGAGGACCCCAGGGGGGCAGTAACTGAAATGAAAGACTGCTTTTACTGGTATGCAAAGGGATCTTGCAGTACTTTTGAGGCTAACTGTATGAAAGAAGATGTAGCATAAACTTTGAGATGCATGTGAGAAGTAGACTCAGGAGTTTATTGCACCACTAAAAAGAACAATTTAATTCTCCTGAAGTCTAATTCAAGATAAAGCTGGGTTCTATCACCTGGATTTTACCACTGAATCCACCAGTTAAATACAGGAACTTTTTAACTTTGAAAAATAACTTGCTGAATGGGTTTAGGATGTGGGCTGCATCCAGGCTGTTTTCGGCTGGCAGATTCAGTGGCAAAATCCAGGCAATAGAACCCAGCTGCATTCTGAATTAGACTTCAGTTCAGGAGAGGTAAGGCAGTTTTTTTTAGTGGTACAATAAACTCCCCAGGCTACAAAAGCTTATGCTACACCTTCTTTCACACAGTTAGGCCTGGAACAGAGGGGCCTTTGCGGCACCCTTGTCACATGCGAGGGTTGCCTGGTGGGCAGAGTGCCCACACGCCTGGCAACCCTTGCATGTCATGGACACGCCACAGCTGCAGGGCGCCCACCAGACATGGTGCGTAATGATGATGTCGCAGCTGTGCTGCTTCCAAATGGGGTGGCTCAGCTGTGATGTCACTGCGCTGGCTCTTGCGCTTTGTGGCGGCATAGTGCCGCCACAAAAAGGAGCCACTTCTGTGCACTCCTTTTTTGCTCTACAGCAGCGCCGCACAATTTGGTTGCTGTGGTGCTCCTGTGGAGCAAAGAGAGGCGCTGGGGAGGCGCCAGGGAGGCACCTCTTTTTGGCTCTCTGTACAGCACCTTAGTCTCTTTGCATACTGATATTCCAGACTGCCATGCCTATACCTCTGAATTCTGCTTTAATCAACTAAGGGATGTGAGCTAATTTTTTCTTTGCCTTTTGTTTTATTACTGTACTGTATCCTGCTTAATATCTACATATTATCAATTAACCATTGATTTAGTGTACCTGTGATTTAGGGGCTTAACAGTCTGCCCCTAAGGCGTGGCCTACAGCTGCCTTTTTTGTCGGTGGATTGGGGCCACAACAACTACACTCCGCAGCCCCAATTTTACATTTCTGCAGTGTAAAAAGGAGCCACAAAAAGTGGCTCTTTTTTGCATGACAGAAAGGGCGCCCTAGCCGTGGTGGCGGTGGCTTTTCACCACTTCTTTGGTGCAGTGCATATAAGCACTGTGCCAAAGACGCAGCATGACACCACCCACCTCAGGCAGGCAGCATGAGGGTGGCATGGGGGCGGCATCCTGGTGGCTGGCATGTGGATGCCATGCCCCCACTCCGCCCTCTTTATGCCAGTCTGTGGAGCCCTTTAGTTCCATTTTGACAGACTCACGAGCCTGAATTGGCTTAGGAACTGAGTGGATCAGGGTCCTGGAATTGTTACATAGCTATATCCACTACAGATACGCTTATGCTCATCCCATGTAGTAGAATTGTTAGTCTTTAAAATATCATGCAGAAATTAGCAATCATTATTTATCTTTTCAAGAACTTTGAATTATACCATTTTATGGATAGGGAAATAAGGGTGAGAAAAGATGGCTTGCTCAAGGCTCTAGTTAAGAGGAGCCTAGTGACTTACTTGATGACCTGAGTGCAAAACTCTATCTATTATTAACATGTATTGTATGAAAAGGATGCTTGGTATTTGTTGGTTAATTTCCATAGTAACTGAAATGTCAGAAAATTAACCTACATTTGAAGGTAATTTATACTCATTGTAACCTTCTGATTCCATTCTGGCTGTGTAGCCTTGAAGAAAAAGAAAAGTTTTTAAAAATTATGGGAGAATGAATGTTCCACAGCAGACAGAACAAATAAACAACAAAGCAGAATTCATCCGCTATACATCCATGAAATTGACTCTCTGAGTGCTCATATCTTTAAAACCACTGGACTGATTTCCTTCAGACCTGACACGTGATAATGTGCACCATAGTGAAACTAATATCTCGCTTGAGAGGCAGCTAAGTTACAGCAGAGGAGTCCATTTGTTTTATTCATGAAAATGTTCTCTCTTAAGGTTAATTTCTATGTTGTGGCTATAGCTCTTACTGTAATCACCTTTCTTATTGATTAGCAATTTCCTACCTGAGCTCCAGTAGCCTTTCCCAAGACATTTTGTCCCTAGGCGCAAAAGCATTATGCTCCTCACACATTACCAGCCTGGAGATTATGAATCTTCACATAAATACCAGTACTGGGAGACCCATCATTTATAAGCCATTTGAAAAGATATGAAATATTTAGGGTAGCTCCAGAAGCTAGTAACAGGGACGTGTTTCTTTCACATCCAATGTAATAAGTTTTCCTGGAAACTCACATTTCTGGAAGTGCACATGGAGAGATACATGGACAGCTCATATGTGTCAGCCAGAGGAAAGGGAGCAGGCTTTTGCTACACATGTCAAACATGGTTGTAGATGAGTAAAAGCTCAGCATTTAAATTGTTGGACATTTTATATTGTAAATCATATTTCAAAGGACTGTTGCTGTCTATATCTTCTTCATGTACTTTCTGATAACAACCAGACTAGTCTTCATCTAGGCAACAATCAAAATGTGTTTCCAAAGTCATAGGTATGGTTCTAGCAGTGAAGTGTAAACTTTATGATATCACCATGTGATGATGTTGATTATGGTATTGCAATAATAATGGTAAAAATTTTAAAGATATGACATATTATTGTACTTTAAATATTGTACATACAATTTTTCAATAAGACCTGTCGTGTGCTTTGGGGTGCAGATGAGATTTTTTAAAAATCCAGTTAAATGTCTCTTTAGATTTGGATCAGTGTCATGGCCACATTTTATTCTACAATGGGTTGCTGAGGAATATTGTTTAAATTACTAGGATCTTTAATTGAAATCAGCAATAAGAGGAGATCACAAAAATAGTCTATGAATGAATCTATGGGTCGGAACAGATAGGCCAAAATAAAGCTGCTTTGGGTCACTTTGGAGGTATGCTGTTTAAATGACACACACACTTTAAGAAGCCAGAAGCTGTGCCAAAGTTGCGTTCCAGTCCTTAGGATTGGAGCTTGGCTTTGGCGTGGCTTCCAGCCTCTTAGGACACATGCAGCATTTAAACAGCATACCCCCAAAGTGACCCGAAGCAGCTTTATTTTGGTCTGTCTGTTTGGGCCCATTGGGTCTGTGAGTGAAACCTATAGAAAGCCATTTAATAATAATAATAATAATAATAATAATAATAATGAAAGCGGTGCACAAAAATAAAGAGAATACAATAAAATAGAACAATAAAACAAATTACCAATTACAATTTAAAAAGCTGTATAACCAAATCAAAGCCAGCTGAGTTGATGTCAATGATGCAGATACATATGGGGGGGGGGAACCATATAATATCAGGGCACATGAGGGAAAGCTTGGTGGAAAAAGAAGGTCTTAAGTCTCTTTTTAAAGAGATCCAGGGAGGTGGTGGAGTGGAGCTCATCGGGAAGGGTGTTCCAAATTTTTGGGGCCGAGATAGAGAAGGCCCTTTGCGAGGTTGACGCATATCTCGCGGTCAGAACCCTTAGCAGATTCTTCCCGGCTGACCTGAGTGTGCGGGGCGGATTTTATGGGGAGAGGCGGTCCTCCAAGTAACCTGGGCCCAAGCCATACCTTGTATTGCATCCGGAAGCGAATAGGCAGCCAATGGAGATCTTGCAGGATGGGTGTTATGTGGTCCGCCCTGGAACAACCAGCGACCAATCTCGCGGCCATATTCTGCACCAATTGAAGCTTCCGGGTATGGTACAAGGGTTGCCCCATGTAGAGCGCATTACAGAAATCCAATCGAGAGGCTACCAGAGCATGTACCACAGTTTCAAGGTCCCCCCGGCCGAGGTAGAGTCGCAGCTGGCATATCAGCCAAAGCTGATAACAGGCGCTTCTGACCGTTGCATCCACTTGAGATGTCAATTGGAGCGACGAGTCCAGAAGCACTCCTAAGCTGCAAACTGAGTCCTTCAGGGGGAGCGTGACCCCATTCAGGACAGGTGGACAAATTTCACTACCCGGGCCTGGGGAGCCTATCACTAGTATTTCCGTTTTCTCTGGATTCAGACTGAGTTTGTTTTCCTTCATCCAGCCCATTACCGACTCCAAGCAGGCATTTAGAGGAGAGATGCCATCCCTAGTCACTGCATCAGTCGGAGACACAGAGAAGCATATTTGAGTGTCATCAGCATATTGATAACACCGCGCCCCGTATCTCCGGATGATCTCTCCCAGCGGTTTCATGTAAATGTTAAATAGCATGGGGGACAAAATGGCTACTTGAGGGACACCAGATGTGAGTTCCCTCCTATCGGAGCAAGAGTCCCCCAGTTGCACCATCTGGAATCTACCTGAGAGGTATGAACGGAACCACTGGAGCGCAGTGCCCCCGATACCCAACTCCCTCAGGCGTTCCAGAAGGATACCATGGTCGATGGTATCGAAAGCCGCTGAGATGTCCAAAAGCACTAACAGGGACACGCTTCCCCTATCCATGCCCAGATGGAGATCATCGACTAAGGCGACCATGGCAGTCTCAACTCCATAGCCTGCCCGGAAGCCAGTTTGAAATGGGTCTAGAAAATCCGTTTCATCCAAGATTGGCTGAAGCTGGAAAGCAACTGCTATCTAGATCACCTTCCCCAAAAAAGGCAACAACAAGATGGGTCGATAGTTATTTCATATCAGGGGGTCTAAGGAGGGCTTTTTTTAGCAGAGGTCTGACTACTGCTAATTTTAGACTCGATGGAAAACGTCCCTCACCAAAAGATGAATTAATTATATGGTGTAACATGGATGTTACCACCGTTCCCCCCTGTGCCGTCAGCCATGAAGGGCAGGGATCGAGAGAGCATGTCGTCTTCCTAACACTTCGAAGAATCTTGTCCACTTCCTCGGTACTTACAAACTCAAACTGATCCACTTTAATAGAGTCCACGGAGGCTCTGGATGCCTCTCTTATAGGTTCTGAAGAAATACTGGTGTTGAGACCAGCCCTTATCTGAGAAATTTTATCCGCAAAGAAGTTGTTAAAACCATCACAGCAGGCTTTAGATTGTTCTAATATAGGGTTCAGGGAAGGGGGCAGTTGTGTCAGCTCCCTCACTACCCTGAACAGCTCTGCCGGATGCGACTCCACGGACGCAATACGTGTAGCATAGAACGAATGTTTAGCTGCACTTATTGCCACTCCGTAAGACTTCAAAAGAGTCTCAAGGAGTGTCTTGTCGGATAACTGCTGGTGTCTCGCCAGTTGCGTTCTAGTCATTGCACAGCCCGCTTCATTTCCCTGAGATCTTCCGTATACCAGGGCTGTTTATTAGAAGCAGGCCGGAAAGGACGCTTAGGAGCGATACTGTGCATAGCCCTGGAGAGATCTGTATCCCAGGTGTTAGGGCATCAACAGAATTGCCATCAGTTCCAACCATATAACCCTCTAGGGCTTCTTGGAACCTTTTGGGTTCCATCAGCCTTAGAGAATGGACCATCCTAATAGGTCCTCCATCCCCGGGGGGGATTTGGGTAGAAGCCTTTAGATCCTTTGAGTGCAGCAAACTGTGGAAAACCAGGAACACAAACTGCACTGAGACCTGATTAGCAATGGCAATAACAATAGCAATATCATTTGCATTTCTATACAGCTTCATAGTGAACTAAGCAGTTCCTAAGCAGTTTACAATATGTAAAGCCTGACCTATGAAAGAATGAAAAGTTGAGTTAACCTTGGAGCCCCTGAGGATCGAACTCACGATGTTGTGGCTGCAGTACAGCCATTTAACCACTGAGCCACCACGGCTCCTTCCTGACTAAGCACATAGTTATGTGAAAATCCACTAGCAGCTGAGGGTTTGAAAAGAATTTTTCTTCCAGATATTTGATTGTAGAGAGGTAGATTATTATTATTATTATTATTATTATTATTATTATTATTATTATTTTGCATGAATTTAGGAAATTTAGATCTATTGAACTGATATGCACTTTTCAGAATTTTGCTGTCTAATCTGCCCCCAAATATGCATATTAAGAAAAGGTGTGCACAAAATGCATTATGTTAGGAGGGAAATGCTGATAAAAACATACTGTAGGACAGAAGAGTACAAAATGTGCACACTGGGGAAAATGTACACTAAAATGTGAATTAAAGTTTGTGTTGACTTTCTTTGGACAATTTTTTAACCTTATTGACAGATTGATATGATGCAGATTTAAAGGGACTTGCAGGTAATGAAATAAGTATTTTCAAAAGATACTTATACATTCTTATTGCATATCCATTACAGTGCGCCCGCGTCATACACAGGCACATTATATGCAGATTTGAGCATACGCTTAAACCTACATAGAGCTGCGTGGGGCGGCTCATCCCATTGGAATGAATGGGGCACGCCGCCACGCCACCGCATGCACAAGCCCCATTCATTCCAACGGGGCTTGAGCATGCGTGAAATTCGGCTTGCGAGGGGGGGGGGTTCTGGGACGGATCCCCCGCTTAAGTCGAGGGCGCGCTGTATTATATATCTAAAATGAAAGGATGATATAGTAAGGGAAAGGTGGAACTATTGGAAATGCACTTTTAATTTCAGAAAGTGGCTTTGATACCACTGGGAATATTATATACTTTCTGTCTCTTTTTCTGGATCCAGAAAGTGTGAGGCTGGGTTCAAGAGTTTTTAAAAATATAGTCAGATCCCTTTATCCACAGATTTCTTTAATCCACACATTCAAACATCCACGGTTTGAAAATATTTAAAATAGCAAACCTTGAGTTTTGCTATTTTATATAAGAGACACATTTTAGTATGTCATTATATTTCATGGGGCTTAGGCATTCATGGATTTTGGTATCCATGGGGAGTCCTGAATCCAAACCACAGTGGATACTAAGAGCCCACAGTTTGGATATTACTACATTATTTCTACAAACTGAGGTTCTTAGTAAAAAGGCATATAAAATATTTTTAAAAGAGATGTAAAGCAGTAAAACAAATTCACCCAAACAACTTCACACATAAATAAGGAAAATGCAAAGGTAGTTTCACAGCCAATTTGAACTTTAAAACTTTTTGAATTAATACAGCCAATATCCATTGATTCAAGCAGCATAACTTCACAGCGAAGGCCTGGAGCAAGCAGTGTTCAAAGCTGCAGTACGGCATTCTAATGTAAAGATATATGTCAAAGGATATTCTCCTGAAAACAGCTCCTTAAAAAAAATAGCATCAAACTAGTAATCAGAGCATGAGGCATGAGGGATACTAGCTTGCTTCAGTTAACTTGAAATATATTCTTAAGGCAATATGCTTGATGTGATTGGGATTTTTTCCAAGAAAAATAAATAAATAAAATGAATAATGTGGTATGAATAAAACCAAAACAGGCTGTTCCAAACATTCTGGGTGTCTCCAATAGTAAGTACTTAATGATGGTGTATGATTTGTATGGGTGGCCTGGCAAGTAGATGAAACCTAAGAACTTACAAATGAGACAATTAATGGGCCTGCAAACATTGCAAACTGACTGTGAGGCTGTGGGATGTGGGTTTTTGTTATTGTTCCTTTGTATTTTTTTTGTTTTGTTTTGGCAAAATGTCTGGTCATCCATTCTGATAGACTGTGTCAGAGCTTCAAGGGAAGTGAAATGTAAAGTAATGTCAGGCATTAGTGTGCTATAATTACAACCACAGCAAATGGGTTGTGAAATAAAAGAAATCTGATCATAGCAGCCATCCAGATGGGATTCACTGAGTTGCCTTTTAGTCTCTCCTGCGTTGTGTCCACATTGCTTAAACTGGAGTGTTATTAGCATAATTTTGATTTGACACTAGAGCAATTGATCCACCTCTTCTTAGGTTGTTGCCAAAACCATCAAATCAACAAACCAAGAAGCTTTGTTGCAATTTGTATAAAGATGCAGAGAGAGAGGTGGACATCAGATCAGACATATGAGCAATTGCAGTATGGTGATCAGCCATTTCTGGAAGCTATTCTTCTTCCAAAGCCCTACTTTAAGTACAAATCAGCGTTTGGAACAAATTTTTATTCCTGAAACAATTTTATTTCTACATCTATGTGTGTCAACACAGATGTGTCCTATGTCTATCTGTGTCCACTTTTGCAGTGGGGGAAAGGGGCAGATTTCTCTCTCTTTCTAAAACCCAAGATACACATTCTGGCCTGGTACAGACCGCCAGAAAAAAGGTGGTCTGCAGCTGCCCATTTTAATTCCAGAAGGACGCTGCAGCCACTGGACTGTGCAAGGTCTCTCTGGAGTTAAAAGAACCCATTTTTTCCGGGTTCTTTTACCGGCACCTGGGTTACGGTGCGAGAGTGCCAATGGTGCACTCATGACATAATGGACGTGCCGTGATGTGTGGACACTATGCATCCATTATGTGAAAATGGTGGTGGCCATGCAGACGGGATGTCACCATGCCCCTTTCGACCCGTCTGTCTCGGGCCTCTGACTGCCATGTCTACATCCCTAAATCTGCAGCCAAAATGTGTTGGCAAAAAGGCCTTTAAGAAGAAGGAACACAGGGAAGGTTCACCTTGTTTTAAAGCACAGTCATACTTTCAGGAGGCTTTCAGTACAGTGACTGTGTTTTGAAACATATTGTACGCTCCAAGTATGATTTGTTCCTAAAGGGAAATGTGACATTTTTGCTGCCACCAAAATGGTAAATATCAGTAACAATGAGAGCTTGTACATATGATTCGCTGGGTGCATGTTGGTTCCATGTATAGATTTTTGTTTCAGCCAATATAAGCTGTCATTTATTTTAAGAGAGCAACACATGCCATTTTAATTTATGATTATTTAAAACAAGTCTGGTTAGTAAAGCAATATCTTTTCACTGCCTAGTTACTTGAAAATATCAAATAAATGGGCTATATATCATGCTTCAGTGGGCTTACATTATTATTTCAGTACTTCCATAAATGGAAAATGAATGGGATTAGTGAAGTAGCTGGGCTTGGAATGAATGAAAAGATTTCAGCTAGGATGATATAATCCCTGAGTTAGGTCTGGGTTTGTGTGTCTGGTATAGGCAAACAATTGGCAGTTTCTACCTATTTCTCCTCAACACTAACTCTTTTGATGTTTTCAGTGTGGCAGCCACCCCAGATTCCTAATTTCATGTCAGTCTAGAGCAGAATGAGACACATAAATGAATCCAGCAAATCTCCTTTAGATGGACACACTGGGACAGGCATCCTCAGGAATTTCCACAGAATCCTTGGGATGCTGATGACATTATTGCTGGGTACATCTCTGTTAATCCTGTTCTTCTCCCCCAACATGGAAATGGCTGAGTAATGCCCCCTGCCACAATGAAAAAGGTGGTTCTATGGTGTGTCAAGGAGTTGATCACTGCAGTTGGAACATAATACTTAATAGAATTATTGAAATGCATGGTACATATGTTCTGACTAAGGGTTGAAACAGATGGCCAGGAAGGGACATCTTGAATCTACCCCCACTAAAGATGCCTCAGGACCACAGCAAACATACGCTGTAATCCAGAAGGTGCCCTTCGCTGCTGGCTCCTATTTGGGCCAGTTTTGGGCCACTTGGATGTCCCTGGCATGAGCCCTGGGTGGCCTCTGGGTGCTCTTGCGGCATGTGTCATCAAAATGCCATGACCCCAGAGTGGCTTGAAGCTGTTCCTGTCTGATTGGCCAGGTGGCGTATGGGCCCCAGCATGTAGTTGAATGTTAGAACAAAGTTTATATATATATATATCTATATAACATGTACCTAAGGACCAGAACAGACTGGCATAAAAAGCTAGCTTCCAGCCAGCTTGGGGACATGACATGCAAATGACGGATGCCCCCAAGATATCCGGAGGCCAGCTTCACACTGCCTGGTTGCCCACACCTGGGCCAGTGTCTGGGCACTCTGGAGGCATGGCATTTAGAAGCTGCATACTGCTGAAGCACCTTAAAGCCAGCTTCCAACTGCAGTGAGGCTGAAAAGCCGGCTTTTTGCTGGCGCAAAAAGTAGCAGTTGTTTGCTGCTTCATTTTCAGCCAGCAAAAAGGCAGAATGGGGCTGTGGTGTGCTGTTGCTGCAGCCTCAGTCTGACTTTGTCAGTGGTTGTCTGTGTCACTCCTAAGTATCTTCACATTATTGGAACCTTTCATTTTGCTGTGTACTCCTTCATGAGTATTTAGCCATGTATAAATAGACAGAGACTGAGAG
Source organism: Sceloporus undulatus (assembly GCF_019175285.1). Taxonomy (NCBI): domain Eukaryota; kingdom Metazoa; phylum Chordata; class Lepidosauria; order Squamata; family Phrynosomatidae; genus Sceloporus; species Sceloporus undulatus. Next base: position 220,548,865 of record NC_056524.1, read on the forward strand.
GAGAATGAAGTGAATAGTTTCACTCTCCCTAGACCCCAACCTACATGTTATGTTCCATTCTTATCTAACAAGGTGTTTCTGAGGCATCATTCTTATACCTTCCAGCTGTCTCATTGGCAGGTTATAGACCACCGAAAAGCGGCGGTCTGGCTCCGCCGCCGCTTGCAGCGTCGGGGAGATGCAGCCTTTAAACGGCCCGACTCCTAGACGCTGCAGAGAAGGAGCGCGGAAATTGCACTCCTTCTCGGGCCCCGGAAGAGGCGTCGCAAGTGCCAAAGGGCGCACTCGCGGCGTCACTTCCGGTGTACCATGTGTGGACGCAGAGCGCCCTTTACGTCAATATGGCAGCCCCCATGTGGAAGGGGCGCTGCCACATTGTACGTATTCCATACGTACTAGGGTTGGGGGGTGCGGAAGCACCACCCCTTCCTAACCCTAAAACGTATGGAATACGTATTTTTTGGCGGTGTGTAACCCGCCATTGATAGTCCTGATTAATTCACTGTCATCCCACTTTTTCTACTGCTTTTAAATGTCCCAGTTTCTCTCTCCTCATCCCATTTCCTGCTTTGTCCACAGCTTACTTTAGTTGCTAAAGAGTTCCAAGTGCAAAAGTAATTTGCACTCAAACTCAGCAGAAGAGAAAGGAGAGAGGAGAGAAGGGGATGGAATCTTGCCATATTCAGTAGACTCAAAGCAAACTTCTGTAGCTTCTCTGGGCTTGATTGTTCTTCCTTTAATGCAATATTTGCTTGAAGAAGGAAATTGACTCCCCCCACCATTGCATTTGAGAATTTTACCAACATGTATTATATTTCTTAAGAGAAACTGAAAAAAATCTGTGGCATGTTTGAATATTGTTCTGCATTTGGAGTCTGAAAATTGCCCTCTCCCATTTTTAAATTCAGGGATGTCTGATGGCTCGCAGAGGAATCCTGGAAAACTAGAATATGTGGCCCATGGGCTGCACTTTTTCTGACCCTGATTTACATGTTAACCCTTCCTTTGTGAGATCTTGTTTTCTAAAAAGCAGAAACCAACAATTTCTTAATATAGGTTCAAGTTTTCTATGGAAGAAGGCCTCTTGCTCTTCCTATTGAACTGGATAGTGGGTGCTGGAAATGGTCTCCCATGCTACTTGCATCCAAAGTCGATATCTCCTTATTGAAACTTGTAACTGAGGACCTCAGCAGATTATTTCTGGATTTTGTTCATCTGCTGTTAAAAGAGTCATGGAGGTGTCCCCGCTTGGCCATCATGCCAGTCCTAGCTGCTAAACTTTGAAAGCTATATCCCTTGTCTGTGACTAATGCCTGCTTGAACTAGATTTAAGTTTGACCTGTGCTATATAAAGGGCAGTAGTTATATCTCTGGAGCTCCACATCAAAGTCACTCATCCGTATCAACAATTTTCTTCATGCTGAAGCACTTCCCAGGGCAAAAAGAGGGATAAGCAGTGATTTCAGCTTTCAAGAAAAATAATCTTGCTCTGTTTAATAGAAGCTGCTGCATGGGATGGATTTCTCTTGGGCAAGTTCCATTGCTCCCTAGTAATTTGCATCACTTTTCTATGATTCAACTCTACAACTAAACCTCATAACCTTTTAGTGCCAGTAGCCTCAAAACAATTTCTTTAAAGTTAGTCATGGTTTCCAATGTCAACCTTCACATGTAAGTGTTTTCAGGGGTCACAATCAATGTTATTATTGTCAGATAATAATAATAATAATAATAATAATAATAATAATAATAATAATTCTGTTTATCAGCATCAAATCAGGTGTTTTCATATGCAGAACTGTTCAGTACACTACACACAATTGTAATTTGCAAGCCTGATTTTGAATGTGTTCCTGTTGTGAGCAGAGCAAATTGGACCAACACAGTGACTGTTAATTGTTGCAACTATTTAACATTCTAATTTGAAGATAAATTCATATTTCTTCTCATTTACCCTCCAATAATGGAACTTGGATGACCTGCCTACAAATTATCTGAGATTTGGCATGTTATAAAATTGTTTGCAATCCTGCTTCTAAAAAAGGAAGATGTTTTTGTTATCCTCAAACATTTGTTTTCCTAATTATCATAATTAGACTTGGGTTACCAGAATAACAATGTGTTTGTAACCTTAATTACATGAGACAAAGTAAATTAAAGATCAAATCATGAAGGAATTCAAGCAGAAGGGGTAGGATAAAGGTTATATAACATTAGTTTTGTTATAATGATCCATCCATATTACATCAGTACAGGAACTTTATTCCAACAAATTCACAGAGAAAAAAAGTAGGCATTCACCTGAGATATCAAATTCCATGTCCTCTTCCTGGAGTTTGGCAGCGTTACTGTTTTGCTCTTATTTTATTCATTTATTTTAAATTTTAGGCATTTTGTATATTGCCTCTAAGGCCTCAAGGGCCCCAAGGTGATTGAGAAAAAATATTCAAAATAATGTATCTATGTATTTAAAATAATACATAGATTTTTAAAAAGTTTTTTTAATTTTTTATTATTTTTATTTAATACAACCCACATATCATCATTTGAATTGTATACATATAAAACCATGAAATCAAATGCAATACACAGCGATCAATTCAAATTCTTTACCTAACTTTCTCCTAATTTGCTCCTTTTCAGAGCTAAGAAGATAATCTATTTGTCTCCTAATCTAAAACAGGTTATAACAGATGATAATCCCAAACTAAGGGGAAGGGGTTTACACAAGATTAGGGAGAGAGAAGGGAAATTGGCTCAGTGACATTACAGACGATGTCAGCAATAATCAGAAAATTATATTATAAATCTTATTCATTTTCAACAGTATAAGTCAATGCTGACCATCCTTTTTCCCATTTCACTAAATCTTTGTTGTTTAATATTAATAATAATAATAATAATAATTTTTATTTATATCCCGCCTTTCCAATTGCATGATCAAGGCGGCTTATATTGCTGTTAACCTATCTAATTCTTTCATTTCCAAAATTTTAAATTCTCAATCCTTCATGCTTGGTGTTTCTGGAGATTTCCAGCATTTTGCCACAATCCTTCTGGCTGCTGTTATCAACTATATATCTGTTCTCCAAAAACTTCCTTTCTCCTTTCACACCAAAACCCGAAGTTATATTTTAAAAGTTTTTAAAAGCAAACTAAAAATACTCCTTAGAATAATTTAAAACTAAACTTGTAAAATAGCCAGGCAGTTTCAAGAACCAAAGGTCACATGGGACAACTCAATTTTAACTGCCTTCCAGAAGTTCTATAGAGATAGAGGCAGTCTGCCTTTGCTGGGAAGGGAGTTTCACATCACATGTTCCACTACAGAGAAAGACATTTCACATGTACACACCAACCTAGCCTTGTGAGGTCCTGAGAGGTGCAAAATGGTCTCTGATGAGTTTCAGCTGTGTGTGTGTGCGCGCGTGCATGCATGTGTGTGTGCATGTCTTCAAATTGCCTGTCAACTTATGATGAGCCCATGAATTTCAGAGGGTTTTCTTAGGAAAGAAATATCCATAAGTGTTTTTGTATTTCCTTCCTTTGAAATATAGCCTACGACACCTGGTCTTCATTGGTGTTCTACCATCCAAGTACTAATCAGAGCTGATCCTACTTAGCTTCCAAGATCAAACAGTATTTGGTGCCTTTTTGCTGTTCTTGTATGCCTTCAAGTTGTTTCTGACTTATGGTGGCATTTTCCTGGTGATATTTGTTTGCCTTTGCCTTTCATTGAGGCTGAGAGAGTGTGATATGCCCAGTGTCACCCAATGGAGCAGGGATTCAAACTATGGTCTCCAGAGTCGTAGCCTAAAACACCTAGTATTACTCGATGGCTTTTTGTCCAAGTATTAATCAGGGCTGACCCTACTTAGTTTCCAACATTACACAGGACCTGGGTATTTAGGCAGTTACCAAACACTTTTCAAAGGCATTACAGTAGTCTAATCAGGAGGTTATTAAGACATAAACCACAGTGGCCATATCACTCTTTCCCTGGAAAAGGTGCAGCCAGCACACTCACCAAAACTGGACAAAGGCATTCTTGGCTGCCACTGGGCCTTCTAGGAGCAGCACTGGGTCTTTGGGCAAATAGCCTGAAACTCTGGACATTATCACACAGGGGTTATTCTGTCTTTGTCCCATCCCTGCGTCATCTTTCCCAAGTGAACATACAAAAGACTTACAGATGACATTGCACAGATCTCATCATTAGCCCATCATTAAAGTGACATTGGTCAGCATTTTGCAATAATGGAAGTTTGAGTTATTGTAATGCCACTTTAATGATGGGTTAATGGCAGGATCGACACTATGATTTGAAAACCTTTCACACTATCACAGTCATGGATGGGTTAATGGCAGGATAAGGACGGGGAGCAATCCCATCCCTATCCCGTCTGTGTATGATAAGCTCCTCTGACAAGCTCACAGAAGCATCCAGACAGCATGGATATTATAATCCAGAAGAGTAAGTTTTCAAAGTGCTCTTTATCATTTATGTATAATTTATGCATGTCCTGTAAAGTAAGCCAGTACCTGTGCCTTGGGAGGCAGGGCCACTTGGAGATGCCACATGGCACAGGGCAAGATGCATGATCAGGCCTCCCCTGACTAAATCTTCATACAAACCAAATGTTACTTCTTTCTTTAAACAGGTTTTTAAGTGACTTTGGTTTAACTGAGAGGGAAAAACAATAAGTGGGGGGAGAGCATTTATCACAATAGGATTGTTAATGGGTTTATTAAAAATAACACAGCCCACAAATGCAATTGAAAATAAATAAACTCAGCATTTTTAGTACCACTACATTACTAAACTACTTAATTAACAGTGTTAATACATTTGAATTAAAACACTCTGTTTATGACTAATCATCAATCTTTGTGTCTATAACATATTAACAGTGGTTTGCTGGCTTTTTTGTGTTAGTAAGTACTTCAGTTATACACTCAAAAACTTACTTTTCCTGCACGTTTTGATTCAATGGGCCAAAGGTTCCACAGGCCAAGGGTTCCAAATCTGTGATACAATCTTACACATCATTGATCTCAGAAAGAGTGCTAAATGACCTACTGCACTCACAGTCATGGGAAGAGTGCAGACGATACACTGTTTTTCACTCATTCTTTTATTTCAACAGTAATCCAAATTTCTCATCCAAAAGCTCCACAGCTTCATGTTTCATATTTGCTTTAGAAGAATGCAAGAAATTGTAAAATTTATTCTGCTATACTAGAATGTATTGGGATGTGGTGGCTCAAGTGGTTAAGATGACAACTCTGGCAGGTTGGCAGTTCGAGGCTCGGGTGCCACATGATGGGGTGAGCTCCCATCACTAGTCCCAGTTTCTGCCAACCTAGCAGTTTAAAAGCATGCAAATGCAAGTAGATAAATAGGTACCACTCCAGTGGGAAGGTAAATGGCATTCTGTGCAATCATGCCTTAGTAACGGAGATGAGCACTGCCCCCATGGTCAGACATGACTTGACAACCTTGTAAATGGGGAATACCTTTACCTTTACCTACTAGATGTAAAGGGAAAGAGAAAGGTTTTCCCTTGACAGGGTTGTCAATTTGTGTCCGACTCTGGGGGGCAGTGTTCATCTCCATTATTAAGCTGAAGATCTAGTGTTGTCAAAGCAACTCTGTGATCATGCAGCCAGCATGATTGCCCAGACTGCTGTTACTGTCCCACTGAAGTGGAACCTATTTATCTACTTGCACTTGTTACCCTCATTGCAACTGTGTCCAGAGAGGATACTCCAGGACCAATCTATACTGAGAGGAATTGTGTTTAGCTCAAATATAGAGATGTCTAATGGCTGGGATAACTCTGCTTAGGGGACCTAGTGCAACTTTTACAAGGTCCAAAAGCACACAGAACTCCAGAGACAGGATTTACAAATAATATTACATTTTATTAAAAGGAAAAATAAACACACTCACACAATAAACACACATGCACACACAGCACACTGAAAAGGCTAAGAAACAAAGTGTAGGGGGTTAGGTTAAAAGTGAGGCTTCCCTCACAGTTATATGACACTTGAACGGATCCTGTCTCCAGTTACTGGATGTCCAGGATGAAATGGAGGATTCAAGCAGCTCCTATGGCACTGGGGATGGGTGAGCTGCTGAGGTGCTAAACCAAGTAAACTGACAAAGGTTCTGCCTGCTGCTAGACTGAGCTGGGGGCTTGCTAAAAAGTCCCAATATTTATATCAAAAATATGCCTTGGTAGTAGATTACAAAGGGTTGAAAAGACCAAATGGTTTTGGAGAACTTTGAAATGTTTGGGGTCATTTTGAAGTAGTTTTCCAAGGTAGTAGCACTGAGGTGTGAATGGATGGCAATAGACACACATTTCCAAGTAGAGAGGATTAGCACACAGGATTGCCGGTGCTTTGTTTATTCTACATCAGTCCATTGTCCTGTAATCCTGCAGGCTTCTCACTTCCTCCAAAATGTTCAGAATCAATTATACTAACTGGGGTCCCCATCCAATTCCTATCTTGCTAGTCTATGGCACCCGCATTTGGGTTCTGGGAGGGTCATCCAGCCTATGTTTTATTACATTTCTGATATCAAAAGAGGAAGGGTATCCAGCGACATCCATAGGCCTAACACACTTTTTACATGCTTTCAAACTGCTAGGATGGCAGAAGCTGGGACTAGTGACAGGAGCTTACTCTGTCATGTGACATTTGGGCCTTGAACTGCCAACCTGATGATCTTACAATCATCAGAGTCTGTGTCTTAACCACTCAGCCACCCCATCCCTAGATTAGTCCCTGTATTCGGTGTACAGGCAAATTAATTCACAATGAAGTCATCAATAAGGAGGTATGAAACCAATCCTTCCTTGAGCAGGGCTAGTTCAGAATTCTCACTAGCTTTTTCATTTGATGCCTGAACATAACTATGCTCCATCATCACATGAAGATTTTGAGGCAACATTCAGGATAAATAAGCTTCCCTGGTCCCTCCCTTCCTCCCTTCTTTCTTTTAGTATGCTTTTTCATATTTTCCCTGCCTTTCTTTTTTCTTCTGTGATCCAGATTTGTATTTGCACTCCATAATGTTTTCAGCTTAAAGAGATGTCAAAACATGTAGATTTGTTCCAGTGAGTTTGTCACAGACTAAATACAATAAGAGGAGAGATGTGCTACCATGTATCATATCCTCTAACATTTCATAGATGAAAACTGGGACACATGTGACCAAGCAACTTTGTATTGAATATATTGGGTTAGGTTGGTTTTTGGGTAGGCCCCCTTCCCCCCAAGTGCACTGGGGCAAGTGTGAACACCAAGGAAATAACCTCGGTTCATCCTGGGTTATTTTCATAATGTGAATGGGGTCAAAGTGACATAGATTATTATTACTGCAGAGGAGCATGCACTCAAGGAGATGTTGCAGCAGTTAGCTTTCACTGGAGTCTACTAGGAAGGACAAGTTTCCAGTACCCCAACTCCTCTCCCTCTCCCTCTGCTGAATTAATTGAGTGGAAACTACTTTTGCACTTCAAGCTTAGTTTGCAGCAAAGGAAGTAGGCTGAGGACCATGGGAAGGAGTGGGAAAAGGAGAGAGAACCTGGGACATTTTGAAAGCAGTTGAACAAAAATTGGGTGATAGAGGATTAATAAAGACTGTCCCTGGAGTTTATTGCACAGGCCCCTGAAATGGACCTGTTGCATTACAAAAGGGGGTGTGATTTTAATGGGAGGCGGCATAGAACATATCTTACCACACAGGAGAATGACAACAACGATGATAGAAGTTCTAATTGCATTCAGGATGCGTCCCAGAGGGGATGATTTTCAGGAATGCTTCTAAACAGTTCCAGAAAATCGCCTCCTGGGGAAAGCATCCAGAATGCAATGAGAACTTTCGGCAGCCGCGGCAGTGTTCTCTTGTGAGGTAAGATGCATTCTATGCCATCTCCTGGTCCCATCACAACTCCTTTTGTAATGCAACAGGCCCGTTTCAGGGCCTGTGTGATTAACCACCCTGTCAAATCTGTTGGGGGTATAATGTATTAGTTTTCCCTTTATTTGTCTTTATGGTGTACTCTTTCTTGAAGAGAACTGAAGGAAATGGGAACTGGTGCCCAATACCTCAGCAGACAGTGAACTGAGATCTGTTACTAGGACCAGGGCCAGTAAGAGCAAGTTTGATCACTCATCTCCCTCATCCCAAACACAGTCCAGGCAACCAGCCAAAGGCTGATTACTACCCAGCTGATAGCCATCAGTCCAGGTCAAGCACAGAGTTCAAGACATGTGGGGGAGTTCAGATAATCCTAGAGAGCAGGGCTGGGAATGTATAGATTAGGAGCTCAACATAACTGCTGCTTAATTAATTGCTGCTTCCTATAAATACTTTGAGAACTCCCTCCCTTTCTTGCCTCTACTTGGAGAAAGTAGGCAGGGATAAGTGGTCTTCTATATATGAATAGGAAGAATTCTCTGGAAGAGCTGGTACTGCACTCTCATCTTTCTCTGAGTGATACATATTCATGAGTCCTTTTGTCTTCCTATTTTTGGTGATACTCTTCCATCAAAGGAAAAAGTGCAATGGTAGGCTTACTGCTGAACATAAAGGAAACAAAAATAATGACCATGGAGGATCAACATAAAATCAACCTAGATAATGAGGAAGTCAAAATAGTTGGACTTCCCACCCCTTGGATCAAACACTGATCAGAATGGAGATTGCAGTCAGGGCATAAGAAGATGACTTTGGCCCGTTACAGACGGGAGTAAAATACGTCCTGGGGATGTACTAGGGTTAGGGAAAGTGCGTGCCTTACGCACACACCTAACCCTAGTACGTCCCCAGGACGTATAAAATGGCAGCACTCTATACACATAGGGGCCGCCATTACATCACAAGCACACCGCCTCCAAACAAGGCGGCACGGATGTGATGTCTTTGTGCCGCACGAGGGTGCATAGAGTGCCCTTTCTGTGGCACTAGGAGCTCCGAAATGGAGCTCCTTCTGCGATTTGTGTCGCTGGTGCAGCCTTTAGATGGCTGCGCCAGCAATGCAAGGGAGAAAGGGGCTGAGTGGCCCCTTTCTCCTCCTCCCCGCTGCTGTTGGGTGTCCTTGGAGCTTGAAGCCCCAAGGACACCCCTTTCCAGGCTGTGGGGAAGCGGCCTTTTGCCGCTTCCCCGTGGCCTGGAAAGCGGCAGATCGAGACCTTGGAGGCTGCCGCACTGGCAGCTGAGGCCCCAATCCGGCGGGGAAAGGAGCGCCTACAGGCCGCCCCAAAGGGGTGGTCTGTAACGCGCCTAAGAATGGGAAGAACAGCCATGACAGAGCTAAAGAAGATCCTAATACATAAAGATATAAAACTGAGTATGGAAGTCAGAATTGTCCAAGCCATTGTATTCTTCATTACCATGTACAGATGTGAGAGCTGGACAGTGAAGAAATCTGACAGGAAGAAAATCAAATCATTTGAGATGTAGTATTGGAGGATACTGTGGACAGCCAAAAGGATGAACAAATGGGTCCTTGAAAAAATAAAGCCTGAATATTCCCTGGAAGCCAAGACAACAAATTTGAGGATGTTCTACTTTGGCCACATCATGAGAGGGCATGACTCACTAGAAAAGACAATAATGTTAGGGAAGGTAGAGGGTAGCAGAAACCAAGAAAGACCACACACCAGATGGATAGACTCAGTAAGGAAGTCACGGGCCTGCATTTACAGGATCTAAGCAGAGTAGTGGGGCTCTAGGAGATGTCTCTTCCACAGGTTGCCATGAGGGCAGTTAACACATACACATAATGAGATTAACCACTTAGTTGATAGCTAGGTAGGTACAATAAGACTATCACAGTTTCCAGAGGTGTTTATGTCATTGTGAAGTGCCAGGACCAAAAGTGGATTCCATGAATGATGGCAGAAGTCAAACATGTATGGACAGAATCACCCAGTTTTGCCAAATTTTCTCAGGAAGAACTTAAATAGATATGCTCATATCTACAAACTGCCTCCGTCCTACCCTAATACTCTGTTACAAAAAAAGGTCCTAATATAGGAAAAAAGGTAAAGGCTTTAAAATAGGACAATAAGTAAAATATAAAAAAGTAGCAAGATGTTTTTTAAAAAGTATGGAAAGAAACATTAGAGAATATGTTTCTCACTTTCACTGAATGAATCAGTTTGCTTCATGAATATTTTAGAAACAGGGGGGTTGCTGTGACCAGTTGTATAAATTTACACAGTTTTTCCCTTTAGAAATATAATATTTTCTTTCTGGAAAACAAAATGCGGATATATGACTTATAACGCTTCTGAAACCTTTTCTCTTGCTCCTCAGTATTGGTTCATTTGGACTGGAAATGATATATTGTGACTGCATAATGAAGATACCTTGCTACCTTCGTGTTATAAGATTTCTAAACTTGAACGATGCAGGACTAGAAAGGAAGCAACATCATAAATATTTCACATTCATTGCTATAGAAGAAAGCCCCAGACTGCAACTGGCTAAGTGAAAAGAAGCAGAAGGAAATATCAAAGTGTGTGTGTGTGTAATATTTTTTATCAATATCATAGTATTTGAACATTTCAAGGCTCTCACTTGCCAAGTTCCCTTTTCAGAAATGAAAGGAATTGAATTTGTAAGAATATTACAAGGCAGGTGTGAGACAATAAGCCAAAACAAGAGCTGCAATCTGGGAGCATAGTAATTCTGCCAGCTGAACTATATTAGTAGTTCTGCCAGCTGAACCAACCCCATGGACCTATTGAAGAGTTGCTGCAGCCTTCCTCACTATCTATGCTGGGCCTGGAGAAAGTACTGGGGGAGTGGAGAAGCATCTGGCTATTTCTCTGTAATCAGACACTAAATGAAAGCTATGCCTTGCAGTGTCATTGGTTCCCACCAGACCAAAAGGAAGGGTTAAGTTCAATAGGTTTGACAAATCTTGTCATCATAGATTTTTGGCCCAGGAGACAGCCCACCTCTCAAGACATCCTGTCAGGCCCATAAACCATTGTTTCTGTTTCTCTCAGTAGGAAGTCCCTTACTACCACCACATATCTCTGAGAATTGTCAGAACCAATCCATGTGCTGAATCTTCCACAGTCATCTGCACGTTCTTTGAGGACTGACACTGGAGAAAGCTTTGAAAACTCACAGAACCATCCCTCGCCCTTCTACGTCTGTCACATTTCTTCAAATACCTACTTCCTACATTTTGGAACTGATCTCTTCTTCAGAGATATCCCCTGTGTGTTCCTCATCCAGGACAGTCTGCTACACTCTGTCCAATAAAATCTCTTGCACCCTAATATGCTGAAAAGTAGATACTTGATTCTCAAGTTACTGGACCTTCTCTTCCAACACTTGCTGCATGTGTAGTAGCTACCCTCTGGCAGGAACACAAACATACTGCAGCTTTTTCAGGTGACTGTAGCAACTTAATCACCATCCTTATACAGTAGTCTTAAGTAGGCACTGAAACAGAACTCCAGGCCTTCCTCTCAAACTCCATCACTAAATGCCCATGAAGAATGCCTGTTGGTCTTGCTTATTAGCCAAGTTTCTGTTTGCCAAGCTCTAAGTACTGGGGCTGCTAGCTCAACCCCGAACCAAGTTTCTGACTCACTGCTCAGGAATACTACAATATTTGGATGCAAACCTAGAACACCAAATGAAATAAATAAATGCAAATGCAGTATAACAATGACACCACAAAGAATTAACCCCCTTCGTTCCCTTCTGCATACTTAACTGAAAATACCAATACCCTTTTCAAGATAAAAAGGGTCTACTCCTTATCCCTGGCAACTGCAGTGTCTCTCCAGCTCCAGGAATCCCTCTCTTTCTGAACCCTATTAACAAATACAGCCCCTTTCATACAGTGCTCTGGGGGCTGGGGCAAATCTACAATAGGTTAGCGTGGCTGGTTAGTGGGAAGAGAGGAAAGAAATGCCAACCTTCATGTCAACCAAAAAAAGACATATGCAAGTGTAAGGCTGGCTTATACTTGAGTATGCCACTAACAGGATACTAGTCAAGATATATCATGCAATATGAACCCCCTGGCTCTGAATCATTATAGCACTTTCAAAAAAATTCCTTATGACCTCTTCCTGTAAATATCAGTTATGGCGGCACCAAAACTGAGAATCGAGGTAGTGATGGTAAAACAGAAAGCTTTGCATCTCATTAGGTTTCAAACATAAAAAACCAGGGACGGAAACTTTTGTTGGCCCTATAGGCTGTTCTTTTGGCCCATGGGGAAGATTGCAAAAGATAAGGAACATCCTTCATATTTTGGTTTTTTATTAGTTACCAGACATGAAGAAGGAGAGATTTACCCCGAAATACATCAGGTTTTATTATACATCACTTATAGCCCTTTTGTTCAGCCTTGGGCAGTTTACATCCCCACCCACATTTGTCTGCTTTGTTTCAAAGTGGTGAACCTTTGCTTCTCTAGATGTTTCAGACCACAAGTCCCCAAATCACTTACCACTGGCTATGGTGGCTGAGGCTTTGTGGAATTTAAGTCCAAAAACCTTAGCAATTAGAAATGCATAACCTAGTGTTACACACTTGTAATTGTTTTGTATTCATGGTCCCTATGCATTCAACAGTGTAGAGATTGCAAAAAACATAACAAAAAAAACCCAAAAACTTCCGAATGACTAGGCAGCAGCCACTATGAACAACTGGGGTCTGTTATTCAATCAGTTGGGATACAATAGACTGATATTTCCCCCCATTTCCTGCCTCATCTCTGTGATATCACGTGGAACTAACTTACAACACCACAAGCCCCATTCCCATGACATCAGAAGGTGCTTTCCTGTCTCAGGTTTTTACTCTGACATTTCTAAGTATGGGATGCTGCTGATCTCACAATTCTGCCCCTGCTACCTCTCCATCTCTTACATACTCTTACATAGGAGCCCTGGTGGCGCAGTGGTTAAATGCCTGTACTGCAGCCATTCACTCAAAACCACAAGGTTGAGAGTTCAAGACCAGCAAAAGGGCCCAAGCTCGACTCAGGCTTGCATCCTTCCGAGGTCGCTAAAATGAGTACCCAGACTGTTGGGGGCAAATTAGCTTACTTGCTGTTCACTCTATGATCTTTGGAATAGCGTATATAAATAAAAACAAATTATTATTATTATTATTATTATTATTATTATTATTATTATTATTCTGTTCTCAGCCAAGTTCAGCTTGACTGTCATTGTAGATGGGCCCAGTGGTCACATTGGGAAACTTTAAAAGAACAGCATGAGGGCTGGAAATTCCTGGTATCTCATTCTAGGGTCAAGGGTTTCTCATATCCTCCAATAATTTTGACATTAAAATTGGGACACATGTGGCCAAGCAAAGGTTATCAACAGAGAAGAAGCTAAGAAAAGCTGCAGCAGTTTGCTTTTGCCTTAGACTACTGGGAAGATCAAGATTCTGGCCCTGCCTTTCCTCTCCCCTCTGCTGAGTAATTGAGTTAAACTACTTTTGCACTTTGAACTCAGTTTACATCACTTGACATAAGATGAGGACAAAGATAAAGTGGCAGGAAGAGAAAGAAACTGGGGTTTTTTAAAAGCTAATGAAAATCTAAAACATAGAGGATTAATCAAGATGTTACCTTCCAAATGGGGACAATTGGAATGTGTAGTTTCCTTTCTGTAAACAGGATCCAACATTGTATGTGGCCATGAATGATGTCACGCCATCAAAACTGGTAATACCTGGTTCTGGACCTTAGGTATTGCCATTTGAGAGGATTTCAGAATCATTTGTGTTTGAGGTCCTTATATGAAGAGGAATGTGCCGGGAAGTGTGCAATCTAAACAACCCCCCATTTTAAATTACTTTGTCTTAGTCTTTTAAAATATCTTTTTGGGATTTAGAGGAATATTAAAATGGCACAGATAGAATGAAATTCTATTTTAGTCATTTTGGGTTTGTTTTTTCCCCCCAAATTCACAAACAATATAAATATCAGTGGAGCACAAAATGGAATTCCATTCCCTGACTAGTGCAAAATAGCTTTTAAAAATGGAATAAAAAGAAATACAACAAAGTATGGTAATCCAGACAAATCCATTTCACAACTGTGTCTCCTCTATGTCCCTTTAATCCCTGCTGGGATGAAAATCATATTCTGGAAGTTTATTAGAAACATCTGTTGAAAATATCACTAATCCCCTATTCTGAAATCAGTGACTGGACGTAAATGAAATAGCCTTGGCTGTATTATACACACACACACACACACACACACACACATTAAAAGAGCTTCTTTCATAAAGTTTTTTTTCAGAAGCATATAGGAGCATTGCTCAGATCTTGCCAGTTTTTTTTTCCTGGGATGGAAGTTTTTTTATTCCTGCTTTGCTTCTTGAGACTGCAGCTGCTGCAAGCAAATTATCCACTTTAATCTCAGACTTCAAAATCCACACCATGCGTTCCTGGATTCTACTGATTTTACATCAAGCTTTAGCACATGGCATTACAAAAGAACAGGAAATAAGTTGATTATGCAGCAAGCTCCACCAGCACCGTCACCGCCAAAGCCTCCACTTCCGTAAATCAGCAATATCAAATTAACTTTATCCTTAAATTTCCTCCTTTAGCAATCTGAATTGTCATCACCTTAGGTATATCTGCATACAGTGGCAAGCTTTGCCCATCAGGGAAGGAAACAGATGATTTAGCAGAATAACAAGCAAGGATGGGTCTCTGGAGTGCTGAGTCACTTATTCTTTTCCTTTCCTATACAGTCTGTTCCTTGTACTTCTGTGGAAATTGACAACTTTATAGTCTGAAGCAGCATCTGACAATTGCATTCTATTTGTTACTGGAGATGGGAAGTAAGCTAACAAAAAATAAAATAAATGTGAATTAAAGGGTAATTATTATAATTGTACAATTTACACAGAGAAAGGATTTCTGCTTAAATCCTATGGCAATAGTGAGTCTGGCAGACTCTTGTAATATCAGTTCTGAACAAACATTAAGCAACAACAACCATCCTGAGCAGTTATCCAGTGAGATTTAGAAAGCATTTCTATATTTTACTACAGGGCCGTGTTTCCACTATGATTTAAAGCAAATTGCTGACTGGGTTATATGACTGTCTTTCCCATTTGAAACCGGTTTCGATCCTACTGTGATCGGTTTCAATTGTGACATAGCGAGACAAACATAAAACCCCTGCTCTTTCCTGACACTAGTTCTTTGGCAACTCTTTTGAAAAGAATAGATTCTGAAGCATGTTCAACAAGTGGGAATGATGGATCTGAATCGCACCATTCTGGAGGGGAGGGACTAATGGCAGAGGGGTGTTTACCATCCCTCCTCAGTTTTTGGTAGATCCACCATTCAGCGAGGCAAGTAGTTGCAAAACCAATGAATTGCATCTTTTATCAATTTTACACACACACACACACACACACACACACACACACACTTCCCAAGCCAGACTGCTGTTTACATCACTGATGATGCACAGAAGACTGACATGCATTTTGAAGTGGCTCAAACTAGTGGGGATGACAATCTGGCCAAAAAAGAAGCCATTACAAGGGGATAATGAAAAGATCTGCTTTCATAGTGGGAACGACAGACCTTTTGGAATCAGTTTATAAATATGGAGCAAAGGCGAATCGCAAACCAGTTTAAATGTAAGTGGGAATGAGCCCCAGGTTGAGCCCCAACCACTAATTGTCTCTAGTGAAGATGATTCCCTGGCACTCTACACTGATGGGATGACAATGGGAAAAGCATATGGTGCACAAGCAGACTGTGAATGCATCCACACCATACTACTGTTATAGCGATTTCATTCTACTTTAATACTTTCATTTTCTGGAAAGTATAATTTCGTGAGGTAGTTAGAATTCTTTGCTTGAGAGCCCTAATCCCATGGCTCTCTATTTCTGGTCCTTTGGAGGTTTTGAACTTCAACTCCCAGTAGCCTCAGCCAATATATTCACTGTTCAAAGATCTTAGAAATTCTAGTCCATAATATCTGAGGCCAAAGTTTAGAACCACTGCTCTAGTCCACCCCTGTACCCCTGCAATACATTTTCCATGGTGCGCTGTTTTAATTCTCAATCCCCTTTGTTGTTGTATCTTGGGAATTGTCATTTGGGAGAATGAAGCTGAGTTCTCAAGAAGGAAATTCTAAATAAATCACTAAGCTATACATTCTATTATTTCATAGAACAGAGCCGAGTCAGTTAAAAATTCAGATTGTTCTGATTGTTTAGTATAGATATATCCAGAACCTTGTTTACCATGTTTTCCATGGTTCCATAGTGTCCTGGATACTGCTTCTTATACTTGTGGAAATACCCAGAACCTAACAGACTGCCTAGTATGGTGAACATCATGAACCCTTCCTGTCATCACATTTAAGTAAATTGGAGGAAAGAAGAGGACAGGTGGAATAAACTGTGCTTCAGGAGCAAAATCATCTGGTGTCAGGCCCAGAAACTGTAGGACAGAGATGAGGAATGTTTGGCAATTTGCATATTGTCGGAGTATGCCTCTTATAATTCTTCATCATTGGCTGTGCTTCTAGGACTTATGGGAATTACAGTCCAACAACATGTCCCCAGTTCTTTTACGGTTTGTAATATAACATCCTCCTCAGGCTCCATCACAAAACTACCTTTGATGAAAGCACAATCTAGATCAAATCTGTATCTTTTGAGGCAGAAATGGAGGGAAAGGTCATGGATGTTTGTAGCTGACAAAGCAAAAGAAAGTGTTTGAATTCAGGAAATATGAGATCTGCTACCTTTCCCTCCTATGGATACAAAAAAATATGAGATGTCAAGTCCTATTATCCCTAATGGCGGTGCAATGTGCATGTGGATACAATGGGGTTTGCCATTTGTGGATGCTTAAATCTGTGGCTGGCAAGCCCATTGATACAGAGGCCCCAGTGTATATACATTCTACAGTTACTGTTGAAATCTGACCTGAATGTGAAGGTGCCTGTCAGATAAAGCACCTGAAGAAATCCTGTAGAAAAACAAGATAATAATGTTAGACTCAAAATATCATCATCATCATCATCATCATCATCATCATCATCATCATCAATCATCATCATCATCATCATCATCTTTATTTATATTTCCCGCCTCTCTCTGCAGATCGAGGCGGGATTACATATAAGATACAATATTATCTAAAAATACAAGCAATAAAACAGACAGCAGTACTGCTACCAATCATTAAAATGACCAAATCATCATCTGTTTTCCATGCTATCAAATCAGAAGTGGGAGTGTTCTTTGGAATCAGCTGTATAAAGGAGTATTTCTAGCATGAGCACAAACTGTGGCAAATTTGGAGTGAAGCAAAAAGAAATTCATTAATACTAATGGAATTTCTTGTCAAGGGTGAGGGTTTGTATATGTCTATTGTTAATTCTCTTATGTTAATTCCCTTGACTATGTTAATTCTCTTAACAAGAGTGTTTGGCTTCCTTCCCCCTCTAAGGCCCCAAGGGACTGTGTTTGTTTGCCGCTGTTGCCGGAGCGGCTCCCTGGGGGTGGTTTCCATCAGCGCAGCTGCGCACTCACCCAGGACCTGCTGCCAACGGACTCACAGCGGCGCTGCCAGGACCGAGGGAGACCAGGAACACCTGGGGGAAGTCGGGGAGAGGCGTGTCGGTGGCAGCGGCACGCCATAAAACCAGCTAGCTGGGGAACCTCCTCGTCCTTCCCCCTCTAAGGCCCCGAGGGACTGTGTTTGTTTGCCGCTGTTGCTGGAGCGGCTCCCTGGGGGTGGTTTCCATCAGCGCAGCTGAGCACTCACCCAGGACCTGCTGCCAACAGACTCACAGCGGCATACCTGCGCAATTGCGCATGGCCATATGGGACAGGATCCTTTTAGCTGTGTCTGCAACAGAGGAACGACTTGGATAGTAGTCTTACTCTGTTGCAGCTCTGTTACATTGTCGGTGTGTGGGGATTGTATGCTCATGGACTGTGTCCCCCCCCCCATGAGCACCAATGTTATTCTAATTCCCCCCGATGATGTATATTGTTATCCCAGCTATAGTATGTTTTTTATGGTTTTATCTTGTTGTAGTTTTGTATAGTCTTTGGTTTGTTTATGCCGGGTTTCGTTTGTACAGAGGGTGGGTTTGCACTTTGTTGGGATACTGTTATTACCATTGTTTGTGAACTTTGAATGTTGGAAACCGCTATGATCTGTATTGGAATAGCGGTATATAAATAAATTTTTTATTTTTTATTATTATTTATTTATTATTGGCTAGTATTCATGCATCACTTATGGCAACCAAATAAGAGAAACCATGCTATGGCAACTATGTCTTATGTTGAAGAAGTTGGTGTCTTCAATATTCTGTGGATTAATTACCTAGAAAAGAAGTTTGCTCGAGTCTTGTAAGATCACAGCTGGCTCTGGTGATCACCAGAAGATCTAATTGCTTCCTTAAATTTTGCATGTGAGAAAAGCTTTGAGGTTTCTCAAAGGATAATTGTAGGATGTTCCTTGAATTCATCAGTGGGCATAAATGGAAGAAAACATTAAAACAAAACCTAAAAACCTAACATTAAAACAAACCCCAAACTATTACTTCTCTCTCTGCATCTGAAATATTTTATCAGTTACTGATCGGATAGAGAATTACTTTCATCTCTTGCTTTTATTCTGATAGCAAATCTTTGAACATTCTTATGTGATAAATGAAAGAACTTCAGCAAAGGAATTAATTTCTGCAAAAATACATATATTTGTCACATCTTTGAGTATTTATCTTTTCAAATGCCATGTGATTGCTTTGAATATGTTCTCACTAGCAAACTTTAAGAATGAAGCCTTTTAAACAAAGCAGAGCTAGGCTGTTTTTGGGCCTAAGCCAGAGCTCTGAATTTATTTCTAAATGAGTGGCTATGCAATGAGATAGGAAATAGCAGAGCCTGGAAAAGTTACTTTTCTAGAGTACAGCTCCTTGATTATTTTAATGTGATCTCTACTTTGCATCTAGTGAAGGCAGGGGGTTTGCCTTCTCAGTGTCAGCTCCCAGGCTGTGGAATTAGCTTCCAGGGAAAGTTAGGGTGGCCTCCTCTCTGCTCTCCTTTTAGTGGCAGGCAAATACTTTTTTTTTATTCATACAGGCATTTAATAATTAATTGGTTGCAGAGAGTCATTTTATGAGGAGATGTGAGGTCTTGTTGCAACTCCTTGTACTATGATTCACTGATGGGAATGCTTCTCCCCGACCATTTGGGCTGGGGAGGAGATTTTGCTGGCCTCTCATTAGAGAGACCAGCATTTTAAAGGAAAACAGCATGCTCTGCTGTCTGTTGGCAGAGGAGGAGGTGGGGTTTAGCCTGCTTGAGGCTTGCCTGCCCAAACTCCTCTCACTTGGCTTCAAACGCTGGCCCACCCTCCCGCCTCGACATCAGTGTGAAAATTAATTCTGGTCGCCTTGGGGCCGGGTAGGAATTTTCTCCCCTTTCCAAGGGTTTTTCGCCTACCCCACACTGTTGGTTGAGGACTTTGACAATTGGCATGGGTGTGGTCATAAATAGGTTTCACGCATAGGCGGGGGGAGATAGATGTTTCGGTGAACACCTCGGCACCTTCCTAAAGGGTGAAGCTAGGTCTCTGGAAATCACGTTTAGGTCTTTCGAGTAAACGTGAAGGGAAAGAGACTTGCTTTGGGGCTGGCTTGAGATTTAAACCCTCACTTAAGTCTGGCGAGTTAAGTGGGGGAGTCTTGGGTTGGCCTTCCGGATGCGGGCCGGCCGGGGAGCAACCCAATTATGGATTGCCCTTGGGGCCCAGGTGTTTTCGCCCTTTGGAAGCTGGGGAATTGGTCTTGGAGCAGACCATCCGCCAGCTGTTCCTACACAAGGTTCTCCCCCCTGGTTTTTTGCAGTTCTCGAAGAAATAAGTTTAAATAAGTTGAGTTAAATAAAGTTGCCCATTTTATAACCCAGTTCTCTGTGTCTGGTCTCATTATTAATGAGTTGGTCAGCAAAGAGTTAAACACATCATCCTCAGTGCTACACTTGCTACCACCACAGAACACTGTCCCTCTGTATAGTTTTAGTTAAGTTTGGGGGACATTTGTGGTCATGGCAATGGTGCCACAATTGTAAATGTGAATGCCATGAAGTTATGGAGTTGTAAGGCCAGTTTATGACATCAGAACTTGCAAGTAAATGCCAAAAACTGTAAAACGATGTACTCTCTGATTTGGTAGAGTTCTGTTAGTCAAGAATGTTTATGTGGAAAAGTCATTTTCATGAGCTTCTTCAACCTCCTGCTTGAAAAAAACACATTCCATTCTATCATGGGCCTCACTTGAGAGCTCAGCTTGAGAGCCATATGAAAAATGGGTGTCCTAAATCAGGGTGGGCAATATACAATGAATGGGACATTTTGGCTTACAATTCACAGCACCTCTCAGTACTGGTGGCGCTGTTTAGGGATGCCTGTTCTAAACAAATGAGGTGATAAAAACATGCATGGTAGATTTTTTGCTTTTTCATTTCAACTTGGAAACCTGAGTCATATGTGGTTATTTGATTAACGTGATGCTTGCATTTAAAGATGGAGTAGAGTTTTTAAGTGTGATCTGATAGCACCATAAGTCTTCTGCTTCTAATTTTCTTGTGTCCCTGACATAACCATAACATTGTTAATCATTAAGTTCTCTTGCAGGAAATATTAATCCCTGCTTATAAAATATTGATCAATACATTTTCTAGATGCCCCACAAATTAGCATTCCTCAGCTCATCAAAAAAATAATAATAAATAAATAAAAAAAAAGAAAAGAAAAGAAAAGAAAAGAAAGCTGCTGCTTGGAATTTACTGTGATGTACACTACAGCAAATCCATTTTGTGTTCACACGAAATGTTCACCCTTCAACTCAAGGTCTAACTTCTCTTCACCTCCAGAGCACATCAGGCACCTATGTTTCTCAGTGAAATCCACACAACATCTTCTTGTAATTGCAATGGTTTTGAATGCATTGCAGCCAATACCTCTGTGTTATGACAGGCAGGTGTTGCTGCAGCTCTTTAGCACCTTCATATTACTAGTTCTTCTTCAGCCTGTCCAAGGAGTTATGTCATTCTTTTCTTTCATTTCCTCATTTATAACTGGAACTGCTGCAGTTGCTATTGCTGTGCTATTTAAAAAAAAAAAAACAGGCCTGTAAAGCAACAGAAGGTAATTAGCAGCCTGACCCACATGCCAGCTAAAACTGTATGGATTCATGCAGATGGGCAGCCCAATCCTACATATATTTACTTAGAAACAAGAAAAACTGTAAGTGAGAATGGCTTACTCCCACAACTTGGAAGCAACCAATTACAGATTACTTGTAGTAACTTATTTTCTCCAATAATGAAGATATAGCTAAGTTAAATTATGATTATAACTCACTGAAAGATATTCATTCCTCTTGTATTGGTTTATTTATGTTCCATTGTTTGTTCAAACTGAGACTTTTAGCAAATGTAACTGTAACTTTTGAGTTCCTTTTACAGTTAGGCATTGTTTAGTGTAGCCTCACTAAATGATGAAAGGGGAATATCACGTGGTTCCAGTAGTGGTTTGTGCTCTGCTACTGCCTTGTGGGCTTCTGGACTGTTGATGTGAAACTGTGCATGTGCATGTGTGTGTATGGGAAGCAAGTGTGCTTTTTAGTCCAGGCCAGTTTACATGTTGCATTCAAAAGCAACAAAAATATACCTATTTTAGATATTTTATTTTATTAATAAAAATAAAAGTTTTATTTATTTATTATGTTAAAACTTGCTGCTTTGTCTCTACTGTCCAATATAATACAAAATTTTTGGACCATGCTTTTGAAAGAAAGAAAAGTTTAGATTCCAAGAAAACCAACACATAGCTGACATACACTTGGTAAACTCAGATTTACAAAAGTAAAAGGAACAGTTGCACTTTCAACCTTACTAGGTCTGTACAGGCTGTCTTAAATGCAACGAAAATAAGTAAAAATATTTCCAAGGAAATAACATTTACGCAGTAATTTTGGGATTAACTTTAAACAGTCAGTCCCCTCTGTATTCCAAGCATTTGGTCTTTTCTCTCTTTGAGGGCTGCAACAACAAGCAGGGGAGACTTGGGCTGGGTTTCACTACAGCTTTTAACCAAAGACAACTTCAGCCTCAATGAAAAATCAACCAGCAGATGAATGAATCAATGAAGTGACCCATCTTATTTTAGGCACGGTACAAAGCATTCAAAAAGGGCAGCCTTCTGGTGCCTGTTTTTCTGCCAGAGGGAAACCACAGCTGCCAAATGGCTTCCCTTCGATGGAAAAAGAACCCACGAAAAGTGGCGACGACCTAACAAGTGTGTTACTGGTGCACTCATTACATTAGCACTGTGTGGTGCCGTGCAGATGCCGTACGGTGCTTATGTAACAATGGCAGTGCCCGTGTATATAGGGCACCACCAATGTTTCACACTCATCATGTGCTAGGGTTGAGGGACATGTGGGTGCGCCGCCCCAAGGTAACCCGAGCACATGATGAGGGCATCACGAAAGGCCTGTCTGTTCTGGGCCTTAGATATTTTAGAGAAATTTTAAAAAGTGGTGGAGGGTAACTATAAAATAACGGTTCTGCTCTTAACTGTAAACAAAATTCAGAAGTCCAGAGTGTATGAACTGTTTTCAATCAGAAGCTAAGAGCCAGTAACTGCCCAGGGGCATGTGTCAAACAATCTAGGGTCAGGAAAGCTGCAAATCAGAGTTAGGTTCCAGGATTATACAATAAAATCCAAAATCCATAGAACAGCAATGCCTATTTGTCCAACCAAACTGCAGAAAATACAGCATGTGAGCTTTTGAAGCTTCATTGGCTTCTTCAGTGACAATATTACAGTTACAGGCCTACATTTTGTCTTGAATCTTTTTGATGTTGTCAGTTTAAATGGTTTACAGTGATATCAATACAGGCAGAGGCCACTCCCCTCCTTGACCATGTGGGGATAAGGGACAAAGGGCAATAAAAAGCAGGTAATAACATTTCAATTATCAATTTCTCTTCCATTAACAACAGAAAAGTAACTTGCTTGAAATCCAGGCTGTACCTTTCTATTTCAAGCTAACTGTCCCTTTCTTTCCCATCAAATGCATCTGAGGAAGTAGACTTAAGTCTAGGAAAGCTCATGTTGCAGTTAATCTCAAAGGTGCTATAAGATCTCTCTGCATTCTGATTTTACAGCTTAACATGTCTATATCATTGAATTCTGTCCCTTTCTTAGGCAGAGAACAATGAGAAGTCAAAGGCTTTCTCTGCCGGCATCTATAATTTTTTGTGGGTTTTTCAGTCTATGAAGCCATGTTCTAGAAGAGTTTTTTCCTGATGCTTTGCCAGCAGCTGTGCCTGACATATTCAGAGAATGCTGGCATGGAAGAGAGTAGCATATATATATTGCTGGTTAAGGGGAAGTGATTTGCATGTTCATCTGTGTATTGTTCTGTTGTTGAATGCCAAGGCCTCAGGGTGCCTATTTAATTAATGATCTATTATTTGTTGGGAAACTCCCTCACCCTGGGGTTTTTTTTTTCCTTTGCATGGGGTGGGTCTTGATTTTGCTGTTTTTCAAGACTGGTAGCCAAACTTTGTTTACTTTAAGAGTTTCTTATTTCCTGTTGAGGTTGTCCAGGTGTTTATGGATTTCAGTGTTTTCCCTGTGTATTCTGACTTGATAGTTGTTGGCATGGTCCAGAATTCCAGTGTTTTCAAACAGCTTTTTATGTTCTGGATGGTTTATAATGTTCTGCTACTGCTGATTTTTCTGGCTGAGCCAGTCTGTAGTCTCTCTCGCTTTCCTTGATTTGTGTTTGAACACTGCGTTTGATGATCCCTATGTAAACTTGTCTGCACCTGCTTGTTATGCAGTAAACTCCTACACCTGTAAGAGGGTCTCTCCTGTCCTTCAGTGAGTGCAACATTTGCTGGATTTTCATGGTTGGTTTGTGGACCATTTGGAAGTTATGGTTCCTTACCAGTTTCCCTATTCTGTCTGTGATTCCTTTGATGTATGGTAAGGGAGGTTTCCCAGCAGACAATAGACCATTAATTACATAGACACCCTGAGGCCTTGCCATTCAACAACAGAACAATACACAGTTTAACATACAAATCACTTCCCCCTCAACCAACAGTGTGTGTATGTGTGTGTGTATATATACACCACTCTTTTACATGCCAGCATTCTTAGAAGATGCCAGCCACAGCTGCTGGTGAAATGTCAGAAATAAACCCTTTTAGAATATGGCCTCATAGCCTGAAAAACCCACCAAAAACTAGAGAACATTGAATTTCTCAAGAAGTCTCTTTACTGTTGCTTCACATTGATACTCTTCAACTCCAGTGAAGAACTCTCCAGGGGAAGCATGACAGTAACTAATTATTCTTGGACCTACAGTGTTAACCAATTACATTTGAAAGTAACTTTCCAAGATTATCTTACTCACAAATATACATAGTTTAGCAATGTTTCAGTATGAACCTGTGCAGTGATTGTGGCTGCTGTTGCTGTTAGCAGTGGCTATGTGGCAATTGGAGAGCATCCTTTTCTGTATCTGATAAACAGTAATGCAGTCAAAATAACACTATGCAAGTGCACAGTCACTGATTGGATAGCTGGGCCTGCTGGTGTCAGCAGGTTTTAGGGAAGATGACCAACGAGTCAGTATTTTCTGATTGCATGTTGTTGACTGAGACACCTTGGTAAGGATGGGAGTTCATCAGTAACATTATCACAGAGCAAAACTGCTAGCATCCACAAGGATCAAACTAGACATTACATTTTTCATGTGTGTGTGTTTTATTTTTGGTTATTTTATTTTCAGAGGTGTCTCAAGAAGTGATGAAAGATAATGGTTTGGTATTTCATGCAATTTTCCTCACTTCTGTATCTGTGCATTTTGTGTGCTTTCTTTTGTAATTAAACACTACAAGGTAAACACAGAGTTAAGTTGCAAGCCTATTTGCTGTGTCATTTAAAGTAAGAAAATCCCACTGTGTGCTTGAGAAGGCATAAGGAATGCACATTTCCTTTAGTATGTACTTTCACTCTTAGTGAGCTGCCTCACAAGTCACAACTAATTATATTTGGCTGGTAGTTCTGCAGAGTTCAGTGGGACATACTCTCATGTGTACATAAGATTGTAGCCAGGCAATATCATCCTATACATGTTTATTTAGATATAAATTGTACATAGTTACAATTATGATATAATCACAAACCAGGTAAATTGTTGTGTGCCTTAAAGTCATTTCTAACTTATGATGGCCCTAAAGCAAATATATCATGGAGTTTTCTTGTCAAGATTTTTCAGATGGGCTTTGCCTTCTATTGAGACTGGCTCTCTCTACCAGGTAAGTGCACAGAGGATTATAGGGAACCCTATGGGCTAACTTCTACTCAACAATGTGTCACTGTTGGAATTAGAAAATGCTTCTAATTGTCAAACCACATCATAGCAAACAGGTTTGTGGTTTTAGAAGCATCACTCTGCCTTCTTATTAATCCATCATTTGTTATTGTACATTAGTTGTCCTCCAGACTACAAACACACAAGCAGACTATACAGATCAGGAGAGTAATGGCCGAGATAAACTGTTAAGCGCACAAATGATTGGAAGATGTCACATTCTGAATATAGAAACTTTAAATTTTATTCAGTAGTTTAAAAAGTACTTAAGGATCAAGCAACAACAGCATTATCATACTTCCTTCCACCTTCATTTGTTTGATTCTACTCAGTTTTTCTTTTGAATGTGGAATTTGATGTGTAGAATGTGCTCAGTTAGGTGTATAATAGGACCCAACTGTGCAGAAATGTCATGCGTGCAAAATCTATGCAAAGCTCCTACTATGCTGATGCCTGAATCAATTTAAAGAAGATGCTCCATCAAATAGGATAAAGCCAGATTAAGCACATACAAATGAAACTGTGTGAGGGCATGGAGCTTATCAGAATGTGTCAGCATGTGTATGGAATATAAATGGGGGAAAAGATTGCATTGGGTCTTATATGAAACTCATTTAGCAGATACATCCAAAGAGGTCAGAGGTAACCACAGAAATATCCAAAGTGGAACGTCCTACTGAAAAGGTCATGAACAAACTGGAGACAATTGTGTCACAGACAATCCCATCTGTACTTACACTGTACCTGGCTTTGACAGCATTGTAAGGGCTGTGCATTCTCTGATGCTCCAGCCTTGCCATTTTTCTAAGGCAACTAGTTTAAATCAGAATTGCTTTTATTGTTTACTGTAAAAATATTCCACACAGTCTGTACAGCAGCTCCCCTGCCATTTAATATCCACCCAAGAAACAGCTTGCTATAGTTTTCTTTCCCCTCATTTTATTGGCCTGCAAATGTTTGGATTGACAGCTTCCTCTCACAGTTTCACTCCACAGCACTATGCTTGAGGTTAAACTAGTCCCTTCACATCCCATATGTCTATTTCCAGACACCTCTGGTCACATATAGCAAGAAAAGGAGGAGGAGAAGATTTATCAGCTAAAATTGACCATTTGACTGGAGAATTGTGTTTGAAAACGCAGACTCTGGGCTATATGGAAATGCTGATAGTAGAAGAGGGAATTGATACACAATAATTGAAATACCACATCATTTCCAGGATTCTTCAAGTAAACCCATATCTAATATGTGGGAACTGAAAACACAAACTCTGTTAATACTGGAACAGACTTATTCTCATTGTTTTAAACCTTATCTTCAAAATTCACACCCATATTTTAATACTTTCCTTTTGGATGCTATTTGTGCTGCTGTCTCTATGCCAGAGCAATAGTCATAATCTTAGAAGTACAGTGGTCCCTTGATATCTGCTGGGGCTTGGTTCCAGGCCCCCCCAATGGATACCACAATCAGTGAATGTACAAGTTCCACTAAATATAGTGGTGTAATAAACTGCTGTCCCTTATAAAAAATGGCAAAAACAAGATTTGCTTTTTGGAATTTTTTTATTTTAAAAATATTTTCAAGCTGTGGATGCTTGAATCCATGGATTAAAAAAAATCTCTGGATAGAGAGGTTTGATAATACAAAACAGTTTTGTCAGCAGCAGAAATTCTAGGACTTCTCGTCCAAATAGTATTAGCCCCATCCTATCTGAATCTAGTTTTGGTGTTCCTGACATTCTCCTTGCTTCTCTTCTTTTCCAAAGTTGCCGAGACAAGGGTCAATCACAGGAAAAAAGGTTTGTGCTAAACTCTTCTGCTATGATATAGAACCACATTGAGAACTAATAGAAACTAAAAATGTAGATACCATGGCTCCTTTCATCTCCAGATTCTGTTCAATATAGAGGTATACCCGATTTAATGAAGTGTATGTGTTTCTGGGCATTAGTTATTTAATATAAACTTTGATACGAGAGGCAAGAATAACATAGAGAGGATAAGTTCTTACACTACAAAAAAAGAAGATCATTTCAAATGCTGCAGCAGCCCTTTCATTCAAAACTATCAATATGCACATATGAAATGAAACAACCAGGTCAGAAGTCTTGCCTAAGTAAATAAACACATTTGGAAACTTCTGGAAAGCACTTGAAGGCTTCTTCCAGAATGGATCCAGAGATTTTTTTCCCTTTCTTTCACCAGCCTCTAGTTTTCCATTTTGCTGAGCAAACTTACAGATCTATGTTTGTTTGTTTTTAATATGATGGGGAAAACTGCTGAAGCACGTATATCTGCTCTTCCCTTTTCTCTATATTTTGTTTCCCTTGCTGTTTCTGCTGTTTCCCTTGCCTGTTACAGACAGGTACACACAGCAGCAGAAACAGCAGCTAGAATAGAATTTCACTCTTTATCTACTCCAGTTTTATTGCATTGTTTATTGTAGAAATATTGTGGCACTTCACACCAAAAATCTGTATTTCTCCAGTTCTTCTTAGCAACAAACAAAGACAAGCTCGGTTAATTGTTTATTCAGGGTTTAAAAAGCCCAACATTTTTTGGCCACACTAAGCCTTTCTCAGGGGCTAAAAATAAATATAAATACACTTAACATATAGTATTTAAAAAGACAGGACAACACTCATCAAACTGTGATACAAAAATATCCCCATAGTTCTAAACAAAATTATACATACCATTCAAAAGAAATCACTGTAGTTGTAAACACTCTCCAAAATGCAGGACCATAGAGGTAAAGGGAATAGACTCTGCTGTATTTCTGTATATATACATATTCCAGATGACCTTGCGAAGGCATAACTAATGATATGTCTTGGGATGGGACATAGGGACATATGATGCCATCTGTCCAGACAATTGCTCATTCTATTCATGTCATTATATTGCAATCATTCAAATGAAAGATTACAGGTCCAAATCTTCATTTAAACCTGTAGGCACCAAGGATTTCAATCTCAGAATCCATTCCATTTCTTTTTTCTTTAAAATATATTCTTTATTATCATAAATTCTTTCTTTTACCCAAAACTGGAAATCGGCTGTAGAATGTTGCATTTCTACAAACTGATCAACTCAGGTAGCTCCCACTCTTCTATTTTTTAAATTTTTTTTAGATTAGAGAGATGTTTCTACATTTTATCTCTCATGTTGTCCTCCCCACATACATGGCAGCCCCATGTAAAGTGCATTATAGTAGTCAAAACAGGATGTAAATAAGGCATGTACAATTGTGGCCTGATATGGCATCTCAAGGAACCAGTGCAGTTTGCACAATAGCTTTAAATGAGCAAAAACACTGCTGGCTGCGACAGAAATCTGGGCATCCAGGTTCAGAACCTAGTTCAGGATTACCTCCAAAGTGCAAACCCGTGTCTTCAGGGGGAGTTTAACTCCATCCAAAACATGCTAAATCTTTACTCCCTAATCTGCCTTACAATTGACCAAGATCACCTTTGTCTTGTTTGGATTCAATCAGTTTCAATTTGTTTGCCGTCATTCAGGCCATTACTGATAACTGAAGACAATATTTATTGTACTATTGAATTAGAAATATGTGTAACATGTGAATAAAACTGGCAAATCTGCCATTTTGCAAACGGTCCTCAAGGGAATAGGTGGTCACTTGAACACATCTATGAAATTCATGTGTCAGTTTACAGTGGAACTTACATTTGGCAGATACCACACAATTTAGCTCCTGGGAGTTTTGGAACAAAATCCTTATATAGGAATCACTCTTAAGTTAATGCTACATTCAGGGCCAAAGAAAGGAGTAAGCAAGCGACAGATTCATTTCCTCTCATAGTGGAATATAAGGAACATTCACAATAGGCAGAGCTAGCTGTGTTACAGAATTTATAAATAATGAAAGCCAAGCACAGAATGTCTCTGCTAACCTGATTTTTATTCCTCAGCAGACTAAATATAATATTGTAACATTTTCTAGCATGCATTGAAAATCACTTCTCTGTTTGGGAACATATGTATTTATGAATAGGATATTTCACTGCTGAATGTGAACAAAAGCAAAATGAAATCATGTCTAAGACTGGAGCTCAGTAAAAGAAATTACATGGGAGTAAGTTCCATTGAATGCCATAGGCATTACGTCTAGTAAACATGTAAAGTCAACATTGTACTTATGGACCATAACATCAAGAATATTGTCCAAATAAACACAAATAAAATTACAATTGAAAAATAGGAAGTCTTATTTTTGTTGCTGATGAGGTGTGGCAATTGCATCTCATAAATGAAAGTATATCTATGAAGAAATATTTCAGGAGTGACAACATACAAACTTAGTTTAGTTGGTAATTGAGTAAGATAATTCTAAATAAATTTAGCTAATTGTAAAAACAGCCACGGAAACCCACTGGGTGATCTTGGGAAAATCACACTCTCTCACCATCACAGGATAGCAATGGCAAACTCCCTCTGAAGAAACTTGCCAAGAAATGACTTGAAGGCACACAAAAGGCAGTAGATCTTTATTTCAGTTGGGGGGGGGTTCTCAGCATATCAAAATACACTTGCCCATGTTCTTTGTTGTTGTCTTAGTAAGGTGGTAAAGAATATTGGCAAGAAAGGGTGTTCTGATCTGCTGGGACATTGTATTAAAATAAACATCTATTTTTTTAATTTTTATGACTTTTCTTTACAATCTTAATATTAAGACAACATAACGCAGAACTCAGGGCAAGAACTCTGCAATCATTTCCTTGTTTTTCATTGCTATGAAGCAGCCTTTTCCAATTTTATGCCTTCTAGTGTCAGACTGCATCTCCCATCTTTTTCTGCCAACCATGCCAGCTGCAGGATTCAAGGAAAGCAAAATGTAATATTTTCAATGCTCAAATTTGAAAGTGTTTGAGGTTTTCTTTCAAAGGAAGGACAAATCTGTCACTTCTGCTACTCTCATTTTTTCATTTTTTCCCTATCAAGGTTACAGTGGGTCCTTGGTAGCCACTGGGATTTGGTTCCAGGGTCCCCTGTGGATACCAAAATCTGTAGATGCTCAAGTCCCAATAAATATAATGGCAGAGTAAGATGATGTTCCTTATATAAAATGGCAAAACCAAGTCTTGCTTTTTGGAGTATGTGTGTTGTAACGGATTGTTGAATCCACGGATAAAGATTCAGTAGATAGGAAGGGCTGACTGTATTTTATCCTGCCTCCACATTTGTTTGTGAATTTTTTTTTAGGAAAGTCTATCTAAAAATTAATAGGTATTCACACACACACACACACACACACACAGAGAGAGAGAGAGAGAGAGAGAGAGAGAGAGAGACCTAATGTATGCACTGCTCTATACAGGTCTGGCTAACATAGCCATTCTACCCGCAGTTTCCGCAATACTCATGCATTTTTACATCATTTTCACAAATGTACACATTTTGTATATGCATTCTGCACAGA
This sequence comes from Sceloporus undulatus, assembly GCF_019175285.1. NCBI lineage: Eukaryota > Metazoa > Chordata > Lepidosauria > Squamata > Phrynosomatidae > Sceloporus > Sceloporus undulatus. Next base: position 220,579,785 of record NC_056524.1, read on the forward strand.
TAAGTTCTGTTTACAATTTTTTAACTTGAGAGGTAGAACACAAAATTCAGAGATGCATGACTGCTGAGAGATAACTCTGTATTGATTCAGGGAGTGTGGGCTGGATATATTTGCATTAAAATGTGAACCAAACACATTTCTTCCCCATCCCCACAGTTTCTTTATCCAGCCACAAAATGGGATGCTAAAGAATTCTCATTTGGTCATGTTTTAATTAATCCATGGAGAATGCCACAGTTACTCTTGAACCTCATAGCTAGCAGGTGAATTGCTTCATTTTTCTCATGCACATCACTTTCCCTTGCATTTTCTCCCTTAAATGGTCATTTGAAATGAGAAAAATATAAGTGGAGACCTCTGGCCCCTGTGTTTAGTTAATGATGTATCAGATCTCATGCCCTTAAGGAAATGGAAACCTTCACCATGATGGTTCCTCATTCATGGAAAGCTCGGGGCAAGGCATTCTTGTTTAGCCAAGAGAGGCCTAAGGTGCCCCCATTCATTTCTGTAATGGCTTAGTTGACCTTCACGAAAATAAAGTTACATTAAGGATATAAAGCATTTTAACAAGAGAATGATAATACTATTTGATCTACCTTAGAAGCTTTCCTGCATTATCATATCACCAATTCACTTAAGATTTCAGGAGATGGAGATGTGTGAGGGCTGGGGGCAGGGGGAGAGATAGATTGAATGAAGCATTCCCACCCAGCCATTTCAATCATCCTTTCAAAGTTTCACTTGGTGGCCAAGAGTGGATCTAATAAAATCCAAAGGAAAAAAGGGTATAAAATAAGCTTGGAAAGGAAAGACGTTGCCATATTGTTTGGGGGAATGATCTCATGATGTTGGGCCTACCCAAAGAAGTCAGCTGTTAGGCAAGAATTGGAAAGCATATCTGAGAGGTTTGATCCCCCCTCCCCCTCCATTTTGTTAAGAGGAAGCTGTGCTATATGATAGGGGATGAGGAACATGTAGCCCCCCCCCCACCCCCCAAAGCCATTCTTGTACTGCAACTTTCATAATCTCTCACTGTGCTGTGCTAGTTAGGATTCAAAGGAATTGCAGTTCAACATAATCTCAAGAAGCAAATGTTTCTCACTTCTGTTGCCTATCCTGGGCTCTTAATTTTCATGAATTTCAGTTTTTCTTATGCTGGGGGAAAATGTAATTTGAGGGGGGGGGGGGGTTGGTGAACATTCCTTCTGTTTGAAACCTTTTTTCACCCATAGTGTTTCATTTCCTGCTTGGAAAAGAGCCTGGTAAAGGGCCTGCCTAGATAATAGGTTGATATTCCAATCACTAGAATGCACATTCCATTGTTATTTCTACTAACTGTACATTCTCTTACAGTAACTACAGTCCCTCATGCTGTACCCACTGGAAGTAGTAATGAGGTGTCCCAACCAAAGGGGATGTCAACCTGTCGCCTAAACAATTCCCTCTCCATCAGCCCCCACTCTATTTGGCAGTGCCACCAACCCTTTTTTCCATAGACCCTTTTGAGCAGTTTCCTATTTGCCAGAAAGAGGAGGTCCTTTTACAGCCTAAACCCCACCTCACCAATTTTGGCCTTTTCATGATACTGAAAGTAATTATATCCATGTATCCTACTATTGCTTTTTCTTCCTAGTGGGCCTCAGACAGAAGTCTTTTCCAGGTATGCCAACTGGAAAAACCTAGGACTTTATCCATGCAGATCCTATATCCTGAAGCTGAATTGGTTGTTCTTCCAATCTTAGTTTTTAGAAGCTCAAAGGAAGACACACCGTAACAGTGGAAACCATGACATAATGTACTAAAATACTGTGGATAGTAGTTTAGCATTGTAGCTTCCTCTCTTACTGAAATATTAATTTTCTAATACCCTTAAGATTAGGAAACATTCAGCCAATGCTTCTCTTTTTTCCTCTGTAAGCAAATTTGGATATCGCTTTAGGAGTCATTCTGGAGTCTTGAGAATGCACAGTTCTTTTGGGATAGAAGAAAAAAGTTGCTGAGCCTGAGGAGTAGATAAAAGATTTGAGGTAATTCTTTTTTCAGTGTTCTCTCTCACTCTCCACCCCATTCTAGAAACAAAGGAGAGACTGAAGAAAGTCTGTTTAATTTGTGAATTTCACAGATTCAGCTTCGCAAGACAGCTTCTACCCACAACAACAGGCATGGAAAAAGCACCGTGTATTAACAGTGACTGATCAATAACTAATCCGCAGTGTCCCAGTTACCAGCTTGATGGAGAAAATTCACGGTGCTTAAGTAATTCTAACTAATCTTAATGACTGCTGCCATACCCGCATGCCTGCTGAACAGTGTGAAATTTATAGAAAAATGTCATTTTGCTTCTCTGTATATATTTCTCTCACTCATCAAACCAGCATAAAAAATGCTCTTAGAAATCTGCTATCTCTGGCTGCCAGATGAGGGCTTCAAAAGGAGAACACTCATTTTTGTGTGTGTGCATGTCATAAGCAGGGACGATTCTGAATACATTATCTAGTCAACATTAAAAAAAAATCAAAACACCTAATTTTACATTTCTACTTATTCATCCCATGCCCATAACCTCCTTAGTCCTCTGTTACCTTTTACCCATTCTTTTCTCAATACAGAGCATGATGCCAAATGACAGATCAGGTACACCCAAGACCTGTTGACACAGGTTTCTACTCTTATCATATGTTACTGCTTTAAAGGGGTGAGATGGGGAAGCTGTGAAAAGAGCCATCTGATATTTCCAAATATGCCTCTTCTGTTTTGCTTGCTTGGTTGTTTTGTACTTTTGCTCAAAGCAAGCATCTGTTTGTTAATTTCTTAGTGAATGATTGGGGAAATGTTCTTGAAAATATTATCCATTTCCTCAGAAACAAGAGGGAAAAAACACTAGACTAGTGTGTGCTGTCACTAATGGACTGGATGAGGGTGAACAAATTGAAACTTAATCGCGACAAGACAGAGATGTTCCTGGCTCAGACAGAAGGTAGATCAGGGAATAGAGATTTAGCCTGTGCTGGATGGCATTACACAACCCCTGAAATCTCAGGTTTGCAGTTTGAGTTTGCTACTGGATTGTGATCAGAGCCTGGATACCCAGGATTCAGTGGCCTGGACTGAGGACATTATCGCATTACCTTTTAACCTGGCAGCCACCAAATGGGCTGCAGCTGGGGCACACCATAGAGGCAGGGAGTATCACAATGTAAATTGCTGCCAAATTGCTGGGCACCAGCATCCTGTATCCCAGCTGTACTCAGCCAGCCCATTTTAAAACTCAGGGAGCTTTCATTTTCAAAAAGGGGCTGGCTGAACATGGCTAGGACACAGGATGCTGGCAGAAGCGATTTACAATGCAATAATCCCCACCTCCATGCCGCATCCTGGCTGCAGCCTGGTAGGCTGCTTCCAGGTTAAAAGATAATGTGATAAGGTCCTGAGTGTGCTTCTGGGCTGAGATCAAAGCCTGGATGCCTAGATTTGGGCTGTGTCCAGGAGTGCATTTGCACTGTTAAAACTAGTGTGCCAGCTATGCCTGTTCATTGAGAAGTCAGATCTAGCTACAGTGACACATGCCTTGATTATATCCCGTTTGGACTATTATAATACGTTCCACATGGGGCTGCCTTTGGAAACTGTTCAGAAAGTTCAGCGAGTCCAAAATCATGCATCCAGGCTGTTGACCAGGACTGGATAAAGGAATCATGTATCTGGTTGGCTCCTTCCCTCCTGTCTTACCTCTGGCAGATAAAGACAATTTTATTTAGGCAGGCTTTTGAATTTTCACTATGGCGTTGCAGTGTATGAAGTGATGTGCTCTCCCTCTCTGTCTCTCCAAACTGTGCTTTAAATATGTTTTAAGAGTTTTAAGTGTTTTAGTTGTTTTTAATATTTTACTATTCAGTTGTTTTTAACTATTTTTAATAATGTTGACATTTAATTCCTTTTGTAAATTAATGTTTTAGCTGGATCTTTTTAAAATTATTGTAAGCTGCCTTGGATCCCATTTTGGGAGAAAAGCAAGAAAGACAAGTATGGTAAACCAGTCAACCAACCTTGGGGATATTAATCAGGTATTTGAAGGCTGGGGATGGGATTGGTAGGTCAGGACTGTCCCAACCCACCCTTTGTTCCAAAGAAAAAGAAAAATCATATGAAAAAGAGAGAGAAAGAGAGAGAGAGATAAACTAAGGTGTTTTCCTACCTCACATCTTACTTTTTCTTTCTTTCTTTCTTTCTGAGTTTTTTTCCTATTTTCCTCCAAGCATTACTGATGCAAATAGAGAGTAAATGTCCAATGTGGCCACTAAGAGCCTAATAAGAAGGGCACAGGGGCAGAAAGGAAAAACCTCCTCAATGTTCATATGATATTATAAAATGTATTCTTAGCATGAATAATCAAAATGTATTGTGCCATTGTTATGCTTCTTTTTTTTCAACCAATTTCTTGTATCAATCAAAGAGGGTAGAAGAAGTGATCGGAGAATTTGGAAGTTTTTTAAAAGAACACAGCTGAAGATGAATATTGTCTGGGCTGCCATAGCATTCTGTGAACAAGACATGTTGATTTCTTGGACAATAAAAGAACTTCCTGGAAATATCTTTATTTGCTTTTTTTCAAGCACACACACAAAAAGAAAAACAAAACTAACAATTTCATTTATTAAGTATATCCTTTAAATCAAGACTAGGGAATGTGTGGCTTGTAGGCTGCATTGTTCCCCAAGGCCTTTTTGTGGCTTCCAAAACCTCATTTAAGATATCCAAAGTCCTCATAACCTTCCCTCCAATTTGGTGTTTTTCCCCCCAGATAAAAGTGATTGGATAACACCCACACCTCCACAGCACAAACTATTTTCCAGTGTTCACAAATCATGAAAATTGACCATGTTTTCAACAATTTCCAGAGCTGGAATTAGTGCAACATTACTTCCTGTCATCCCAGGAGCAGTTGTGTCTGTGGGGCATGTCATGGGGGGTTTAGCCCTGACTCATTTTCAGTTGCCCACTCTGTTTTAAATGTACAAAAATCAGTCATGGGATATAAAAAGGGAGTCATAAAATACCCACCATGAAACCAGAGCTGCTATCAAAAAGTGTTGCTCTGCTTGTCCAAATGGTGCTACACTTACAAATACCTAGTACTACACTGCATGCAAGAGGCAATATTTTCAGGCATGCAATCAATTCTGTAGCTGGTTGCAGAATGTGTTGCAGATCATATTGCATAATTATTTAAATATTTAAATATTTATTTCAAAAGCTGTCAGAGCAGCATGCTACTAAACTGGTTTTCTTTTTCTTTTTAAAAAGTAAAACAGTATCAAGCAGTTAAAAATGTTGTTGTTTGTTGTGTGCCTTCAAGTCATTTCAGAATTATGGACACCCTATGACGGACCTATCATGGAGTTTTCTTGGCAAGATTTGTTCAGAGAAGATTTGCCATTGCCTTTCCCTGAGGCTGAGAGGGTATGACTTGCCGAGGTCAACTAGTGGGTTTCACGGCTGAGTGGGAATTGAACCCTGGTCTGCAGAGTCATAGCCCAATGCTCAAACCAGTGCACCAAAAATTAGTGAGGAATAATTTATAAACAGTTTTAAAACGTATCCCAAAATCTAACATGTTAAAATACCTCAAAAATTTGTACATGTAGAGATTTCAGAGAGATCCCCAAAGGCTTTGATAAAAAGCCATGCTTTCACTTGGTATGAGAATGAAACCAATGTTGGTGCTAGTTGTATTTTCAAGACAAAGGTGTTCCACAGCCTGGGCAACATAACAGATGCAACCTTCTTCCACATCTTCCCACATTGGTAGGAGATTGAGGATGGTCCTTCCAAAGGATCTCAGTGCTTGGGTGGGGCATACGTGGGAAGATGTACTCCTTCAAGTACTGAATCCTAAGGCTATTGAATTGAGACCAGAAGTGCATTGACTTTAAAACTGGTGTTGTATAAATTCTTTAGGGTATTCCCATAAGCAGTCCAGCTGTTGCATTTTGTATTAGCTGTAATTTTTGAGTGCTCTTCAAGAAGCTTGACATATAGTCCATTGCAGTAGCCTAATTGGGAAGTTATCACAGCATGAACTACTGTGGCCACTTGCACAGGTAGTGGAAAGCATAGGGACCAGAAGAACAAATATATTGGTCATTAGTTGCAGAACCTGAAATAACAACAGAACACCATAAGTATATTGAAATCCTTAACAATACGTTGAATATAGACCCCCATTGTATGTAGTTCTACATTCCTCATGTGGTTGACAGTCTAACTTCCATAGGCATTATTCCCTTGATGCAGTCCAGCTCTTTTTATCAATAGGTTGAGAATGAGACACCAATTATTTGTGGAGGGAACTATTATTTTAGCCCAAGTTGGACAACTGCATGGGGGCCAGGGGACAGTTTCTCTACCTACCCCACGTGGCCCATAACCCCTCAGAGCAAGCCCAAATACCCCTGAATACTGTCTGCATTCCCTCTCACCATTTTGAGAAAAACTGCATGAGAAAATTGAAGCATTAAGAAACAGTACATCCTCCTGGGGTGCATGTAGCGACAGAGAAGGGGTTTTTAAAAATGTTTTCATGTGTTAGCGGCCTTTCTGAATTGCTTGGGGGGAAGTGCCCAAAATTGTACCATTTTTTTAAAATGGGGGTGGGATTTGGGTGTCTTTGAGGGAATAATGAGAAGCTTCAGGAACCTCTAAAGTAGGTACTGGGGCAGCAGTTTTCCCACCCCTGTGTTAACCTGTGTGCTCGAAAATGGAGGGTGCTCCAGTGCTTTCTGCCACTGCTTTTTTATCGTGGCCAATGGACAAAAAGTTGGCCTCATGGGATCTACTGGCAGAAAGCACCTTCTGCATGTACCTGACTATTACTATCGGTGGGTTGCCAACAAAATGAGTCCATAACAGGCCAGATAGGGAATAGTTTGGATGGTGGGGGTAAGAAATGTTATCTTGATTGTGGATCTGGCACTAGGAAATTCTCCTGCTTTCCTAAAGACAAAAGATGTCTGTTAATATCTATAGGATGATGCCAGGAGGATTTTGACAGACCAACTCACCATTTTCAAGAAATGGATACAGAGTGACCCTAAATGATACTTCTCCATCTTCATATTTTCAGCTAAGAAAGCTTATGAGTGGCTAGGCACAGAGGGAAGTGTGTAACAATTAATTAACTTCAATTTCTCAATCTTCCCCAGGCAAGAACAAGATTGTGCTCTCCCACATTTGTCACATGCTCCTCTCCCTGGATTCCGTGTCTCTGAAACTCTTATTACTCTTGGTGACACCTCACTTCAAAAGCTTTCTCCTTCAATGCCTTCAGGGCCTGACTTTGGTGGTACAAAATATGAGCAGGATTATTTTCTTCAGTAATCATTGTAGCTCATAACTAGGCAGACTAGGCTCTTTTTTTTTAAATTTTAACAGCATTGCTCCCCTTATGAAATATTCATCCCACTGGATTTGTGCACACATGAAGATTTTGAAGAAATTGATCTGCAATGCAGTTGCTCTCTTAAAAGAACCATGGCTTTATTATCTCTTCATTTCAGTTACACTGTATAGGCAAGCGGGAACTGATTAAGTGCACAATCAATCTTGTGAAACCAGATAGATCTGTTTTTAATTGTGAACTAATAACTTACTTCCTAGGAGAGTGAATTCCAGGGAACATCAGCTTGTATTGAGTCCTGTGGCTTTATAAGCTCATGCTGTGCCCATGAAACATACAGTAAAGCTCCATTCAGGAACATTCTGCCTAGCTCTGGAATGTTGCTCCACATGTTCATTCTCTGAAGCTGATTTCAAACACGCGGTCTCTTGTAGTCCCTTGACTATGGGTTCTCCAATATGGTAATGTTTTAATATGCAATAATATTGTTAAAATCACTGACAGCCTATGCAGACCAGTCATTAAGGACAGCCTGGGGGTGGATTTTGAGCGTGGCATCCATATGACACATGTCCCAACTCTGCCCCTAAGGTGATGTGATGCCACGTGCCACTCCAAAAGGTGCATGGCATCATGAAGCTCCTCTGGTGCTACATCCACATGAAACAGCATCAAAGGAGTTCCTTAAAGCTGTGGCTATTGCATCCTTTTCAGGGTGCAAAAAGGAGCCTCCAGCTGCATTGGTTCGGGGGCTCAGAAACCATATGCTGCAGCCCCAGTCTAGACTTTCCGGGCTCATTTTTGTGCCCTGGAAAGGATGTAATAGCCACAGCTTTAAGGTGCTCCTTTGGGGCTGTTTGTGTGGACGTAGCACCAGAGGAGTGCCATGATGCTGTGCCCCAAATCCTAGGAATTACCCAAGCCAGATATGGGAGGAGATGATAAAAGCCATTTGAGACTTTCCATATCTTGACTAGGGGTATGAACTGAACATACATTTTGAATTTATATGAAAATGTCATGGAGATCTTTTCATGTGAGTAATCTGCAAAATTTCAAAAAGATAAGTACAGAGTTTAATGGAAGCGGTATCTTAATGTTTGGGAGGAAAGAATTTACTTCCTTTATACACATACACAAGTACGTTTGGGACAGTCTGTATGAAAATATTTTATTTTATATATCGCTTGATACTTGTCCCATAAACTCCTCTCTCTTCCCTTCCATCTCTCCATGTGTGTGTGTGTGCGTGCGTGCATTAAGTTTAAAAAATCTACAAAAATTTAGAAGTATAGAGACAGGAGTAACAGAGTTATGATGGATTAGAAATTGTGTTTAAGAGAGGCAATTGCTTTCCACTGAGTTTATACCAACAATGCAGAAACATTAAGGCAGAACAGGCAACACACACTCTGGTTCTGAAAAAAAAGTCATGTTTTTCCACAAAAATAAGGCATTTCTATGTGACTTGTTTTATGGTAGAATTGTACTCCCTGAAGCCTCCAGGAAGCATCATTCTACTGTAAACCTGCTCTCCAAGTACCTTGTTTCTGCAACAACAACAATAAGGAGAAAACATGGTTTCAGGAATGCAGGGCATCTATGCAGAATGTGACCTGAATTGTGATAGGGGAAGACAAAATTGCCCGCTGGATCCATCAGAGTTTCCTGTCCCCACTTTAAGTGATTTATTCTTCATGGATTGGATAGATGACACTTTCATATTTTCTCTGTCAAGTACATAACACAGAGTGTGTGCATACTATATAGTTTCAGGACAACATACAACATGTGGAGTGTTTTTAAACTGGGATGTATTCCCCCTTTTTGTGTGCTCCATTATTTCTGGTGTGTCTTATGTGATAGGAGTACACAAACACCGTAGTGTGTGCGTTAGCACCCCTCCTTGCTTGTAGAGCCTTAGGCCACACTCTCCCATATACTCTTTCAATTTGAGATGGAGTGTTCTCCTCACTCTCCGTTACAGAGCAAGAAGCTTAGGTCATCATTTCGCATTACATTATTATATTACAGAGCCTGAGAGAAGCCATGGAGAATACCCTCTGTCATGTTCTCACCAGGTATATCTATGAGGGTGGTGGAGCAGAGAGAAAAGCCACCCCGAAAGATCTCAAAACATGCTCTGTTCTTCTGGGAACCGGATCCATATGCACATAATTCATTTCATGAAAAAGATGTATTCCATGACAATTCACTGCTCATCTAATCTGGTCAGTTATATAAACCATTCTATTCTGTCCATTAATGAGAAAAATGCATATCCATCCTAAACAGGAATATTTTCTTTTGCACCTTCCATATATTGAAACTGCTACAGGAATATATAGGGCTCATCAAAGTTCTTCCTACACAGAACTCTTTGCATTGTCTTTGCACTCGAATACCAGCAAATAAAAGATAGAATATTTATGTGCAACCTACAACAGTGCATAAATGTAAATCAAGACAGGTATACAATACTATTCATGGGGCCAGCTGGGCTTGCATTAAGGTACCAGATGAATCAGTTCTACCACATCTGCAGAGCATATGGTTAGTATGATTTGTATGCCTATAGTAGGTTGTCCAGCCCCCATTCCCACAGTCTTCTAAAGCAGACATGTAAATAAAAAAAGTCGATTGCTGCCAGGAGTCCCGGAAATGGATACCAGGGTCTACATTGTTTTACTAGCTCAAGGTCTGTTGTGTTAGCCATTTCACACTGTCAGAGTTGGCATAAGGGTTGTATCCAGTAAAGTATTTATTGTATGACTGTGAAAAGTGGTTGTACAACTAGATGTGCAAGAAATTGTGTAACTGATTGCATGATCTGCTATACAACTGATGACTAGATAACTACTTGCTAACAAAGGTGTAGTACAGTGCCACATGAAATATTCACTTGTTGTTGTTGCTACTTTTGTTGTGCTTCCAATTGTTCCCAACTTATGGTGACTGTAAGACAAACCTATCATGGGGTTTTCTTGGCAAGATTTCTTCAGAGGGTTTTTGTCTTTGCACTCCTCTCAGGCTGAGAGAGTGTGACCTGTACACAGTCACCCAGTGGGTTTCAATGGCGAAGCGGGGATTAAACACTGGTACCTAGAACCCTAGTCCAAAGCTCAAACTATTACACTACACTGTCACTCAAGTGGTCTTTAGTTGGGTTTAGGTCAGAATTAAAATGCCTCCACAATTCCATTTTTAAAGAAGACAGCCATTTTTCAGTCCATCTTTGGCAATGGGCATTTTGAGACATACCTTTGAAGTACTGACCAGCCTTGAAAGCCTTCAAGGTGCTACAGCTAGGTTGTTGTTAACAGCTTTCAACTCTATCCCAACTCATGGTGACCCTATAGATGAGACATCTCTATCCACCACTGATCTGCCTACTTCCACTAAATTCATACCCATGACTTACATAATAAAGTCCATCTATCTAGCATGCAGTCTTCCTCTCTATCTGCATCCCTACCCCTTATAGAATTATCTTTTTCAACGAGTTGTGCCTTCTCATGGCTCTTCTCGTGACTTCTACAGCTGTAGTGTTCTGTAAAATAGTGGGATTACTGTTGATGCAGTTGTTGAGAATATACCTTTGATTGAAGATAATTCTGCATGTAAATTTCTCTGTGGATATTTAGAGTTCTAAATTCACTTGGCTAGTTTTTTAAATGGAAATGTAACCAATGTTGTAGAAATTAATCATTGTTCCATTCTTTATTCCAAATATTGTACTGTGGTTTCATAGCAAATCCACCGAAGTAAGTCCAGCTCTTAGCCTGATACAGGAAATTTTGAGAAGAAATTCCACAATCATGCAAATCCTTTCTCTGGGAGACTCACTAAGCTTCAGGATGTATTAAACATATTAGGAAGACATCTTCATTTTTCCTACGGAAGAAGACAAGCAGGGTTGGTGATAAAGGCAAAATGAACGTTGGTGTTTCCTACATTGCATCTCTTTCATTGATTTTCACTTACTGTTTCATATGACTTTATAGATTATTGCTACTAGCTATTGGACTCAGTTCCTCCAAGTTCTGTTCTTTATTTTTGTTTGCCCTAGGAATGCCCTTCAGCAGATTGACACCATTTTTACAGAACACTGCAATTGGATTATCTGAAGCAAGGATTACATGACATGGGAAGAAAAGAGGAAATTAAATTGAGGCAGAACCAGTTGTGTTCATGCTGGAAAGTGAACCAAGGTTCTGCTCCTGAGCTGGGAAACCTTGCTGTTTCAGTCTATTGATTAAACAGAATTAAAAGTGTCACATATCAGCAAGGACTATTCGTTCGGTGCTGAGTCTGAGCATCTTTCTCCTACGCATTTATCTGTCTATCTAATACAATTCCATTGCTACAATATCCAATACTTCTTGTATATGAAAACCCTTCTTAAGATATTAAGTGGGTGTGTATTTGGTGAACTTGGCATCAAGAACATGTGAAGACATATAGCTTTAATATATGGTTGGGATCATTTTTGCTTGATATACACCTTCTTCCATTTCACCCCTTTACATCTGCATGGCTGAAAGATCTGGCTTTTACAATGTTCTGAACAACCACCCTTCTTTGGGGAAGTGATGTGTGCTTTTATGAATAATAATTCCCTTTCAGTCGAGGCAGTCTTCTCAGTTATTGAACCCAAACTGTCAGGCAGTTTGAGATTTGATACACATAAGACATCCAGAATTGAATCAGTGGAGCAGTGACTGTTTTGGTCCTGCTGCAAAACAAGCATGAAGAAGAGGGCATTGCTGCCCATAAAAATTGTGGGAAAGTGAAGTCGTATTCTTCTTCTTGAAAACTGGAAAGCCAGGGATATCCTGATTAGCCAAGGCCACTATTACCAGTAAAAGAAAAGAAAACATTGACTAAAGACACCAAGACAGGCAAAACAGGCAGAAAGTTCTGATAAGAAAGAGGAGGAGGAAGAAGAAGAGGAGATATTTTACATCAGAATAAAAGATAAAGCCTCTCATACAAATTGATTATTTGTTAATTGGCACACAAGAGAAAAAAATGAACTGCCCAATCTCAGACTGTGTTGAAATCTTTATGAAGCTATCCTGGAAAAAAATGTTCTTTAGTCCACAGAGAAATAATAGTGTCAACATTGTTAACTAGAAGGCATGTCATTGAAAGAGAAGTAGACATCATTAATATCAGCCAAGTTTAACTGTTTAAAAGAGAGCCTGCATTGTGGAATGGTTTAAGTGTTGAATTATTTAATTAATTCATTTCCAAATTGGGATTTTATTTCTCAATTAGGATTAGGACTTTGGGATATCAAGATTCAAATCTCTACTCAGACATGGAAATCCTTTGGGTGACCTTAGGCAAGACACACTTTCTCAGCCACAGAGGAAGGCAATAACAAGCCATTTCTGAATAAATGTTGTCAACCTCTGCCCCCGCCATCCATGATAGGTTTGCCTTAGGTTCACCCTGAGCTAGTGTTAACTTGAAAGCACTTAACAACAGTAAAGTAAATAGTACTGATAATACATATTAATAATAGTATTAGCATTAGCTAAGCATAGCAAACCTATGACTCTGTAAATCTGTCACAAATCTTGTTCCTTACCTTGTGTACATCCTGGAATTGGTTAATTGCTATATGTGGAGATGGAGCCAGAAGACAGAATTGAGATAACAAGAGTTGGATTGAACAAGTGCCACATTTATTTAATTTTAACAGCTGATATGTGAAGGAAAGAATGTGTAGGAATAGCTAGCCAAAATCATTACAGGAATCTCACCAGGATCTGTTTTGGCAAACCCTACCCTTTAAAGAAGGGATAACTATTTCCATCCCTTCTTCCTCTTAAACCACACTCTTCCAAGTGTGATAGATGGCCTTTCTTTGCCATCCTTCCTGTTCCTCAAGAACTCTAGGGAGATAAACCTGATTGTCCATTAACTGCATTGAAATCTTGTCCACAGGCCCCACAGCCCAGTAGGGAGATAATTCTTCACTAACAGGCAGAGCATATGGGCAGGATAGCATGGGTCCAGCCCATGCTATCAAGGCCTTGGTGCTCATCTAGGCCAGCCCCAGATCAGTATGGGGATGGACAGATGTTTACACACTTGTCCCTGCACTGCCCCAGGACCTGCTAGTAGAGTTTCCTGCATGGGGGAAAATTGCAGGGGTCAGCACACCTGCAATGGGTGAGCCTCACCCTGGGAAAGCACCTTTGTGATCATGGTGTCTCCCTGCTAGGTAAATATTCTTACTCAGAAGCCTCCCATCACCATGTTTGATGTGGAAACAGGACACCTGGCTGCACAGCAGTTTTTTCCTTGTTGAGTGAAAGTCTTCAAAAACCATAGAGTTTTAGAAGGCAATTCAATACCTGGGACTTCTTATGTGCAAAATTTACATATAGTCATTTTGCACAACAACAACAACAACAACAACAACAACAACAATCCCACAGCATTTTATGTGTGGAAAATAATATTTTGATGCTGAAATATTAATTCTTGTGCAGAAAATTCTGTTTTGTCAGCAGAAAAGGATGCTTTCTATGCAAATCAACCATGTGTGAATTTTACACAGAATAAATCCCAACATTACAGCAATCTCTATGCTGAAAACATCTTTTTTTGTTGAAGGAATTAATATTTCTTTATTGAAATATTATTTTTACACAGAAAATATGATTTTCTGTACATAACAACCATATATGGATTTTGTGCAGAATAAGTGAGAAACTGAAGATTCTTATCAGTTCAGAATTCTTCTTATCAGGGTTTCTCAACACTCTAAATACATGTTTTCTACCATTTGGGGGAATATTTTTGAATTTTATTTCCAACTCTACAGCCCAGATCAGCAATAACAGTGCCTTAGGATGCACACTAAGATTGTCACTTCAGTATCAGCCCTTGAACAGTCGACAAATTCACCCAAATTACTAAACCAGCCATTCCACTAAAAAGCACTCCGATGAAGCTCAGGCATATTTGTATGAAGTAGGTAGAAAACACATCACCAACTGTGCCAATTTGCTGTTAAGTCTACAAATTTGACTTGGCCTCTGAAACAGAGTAGTTTACATGCACAATTAGCTATTAACCATTTATTTTTAAGGATGATGAGATACAGTTACCTGATCATTATAAAGAAATGTTCAGCCCTGTACAATGTAGAACTAAAGTTTTATCAGAGTCAGTGCTATGGACCCAATACTGAAAAGGTATCTCTGGGGCCATGCAGATTGAGCAAAAGGAGTGGTCAGAGGCCCCAATCACTGTGGAACCACAGCGATCAGACACTGTGGTCCTGAGGCCAGATGGACTGCCAGCAAGGAGTAGCTTTTTGGTGGTGTTTGGGCCACCTTTGGCAGTCTTGGTGTGCCTACAAGGCAGTTAACTTGGATTGTTTTC
>NC_056524.1:220594594-220618859 GCF_019175285.1 Sceloporus undulatus
GATTTGTAAGCCACCTTGAGTCACTGTACTGGGAGGAAGGCAGGCTATAAATAATAATAATAATAATAATAATAATAATAATAATAATAATAATAATAATAGGTTGGGTAGAGAAGTGCACTCTGTAGTCTACATTAGGCTCATGAAAGCTGTTTCCTGCCCTCTTAGGACCTTCAACATCCCCAAATGTGATTTTTGTGTGTGGGAAGGATGATTTCATATATCCCTTTGAGAATGTAAGGAGCAATTTTGCTCTAATTTGGCCCTTTTCATATGTTTTAAGCCAGAAAGTGAACTGGAAACTAAGCCTTTTTGGACTCAATTTCTCTAAGTATCTTTTCAGAGATATAGGCATGTGGAGGAGTGTGGCCCTCCAATGCCTACCAGTTGCTTGTTCCTTCAGTAAAGAGAGAGAGAGAGAGTATGGCTGAGTAAGTATATAAAGAGGACTTGCAAATTTTCTTGTCCTTCATGAGAAGGGGTGTTCTGACACCCTAGTAAAGAAATATTCAACAACCACAAAATTTTATTCACTTTAGGGTTTCTTTGCAAAAAATATTTTGCATAAAATGTATTTGTACACTGAAAACAATAGTTGTGAACAAAGACAATGATTTTTGTGCAAAACAAAATATTTGCAAAGAAGTTCCCAAATGTGAAAATAATAATACTAATAATGCCTTGAAAATCTTATCATGTTGTCCAGCAAGGAAAATATTTCTTAAATTCTTTCATGCAACAATGAATCGTGGTTTTATAGTTATTCTTCATCAGTTTCCAAATAATATTGCACTACAAAAAGAGCCTGACCGCTAGTCGAATCTGCTAGCCATTAGAATGCAGTAAGAACAATTCACGAATAAAATTAAAATCTATATTTTGTGGAATTGAAAAGAACTACTGTATTTTCAATAAAATTTACACACTGAGTGCTTTTGAGATGGTTCCATTTTCTGAATGAAGGCTATTTATCTGGGTGATTTATTGTATTGGTAGATATGAACACTGAGGAAGAAAGCAATGTTTAATGTTGCACTATAAATGAGTTGCAATCATACTGTTGTGGTGATTACAAACTATGCCGCCAATATGTAACTCTCCAAGTTTGATCTGATCTTCTTGGTTTATTTATTTTAATTTGGAAATAAACCAGAATATGTCCAAATGTCATTTTATATGAAACCAAAGCAAAAAACAAAAATGACCCACATTCTGTCTTAATGCTAGGATTGTGTAATAAAATTAATGCATATTACTATACTCTCATAGATCCAGAAATGACAGATATATAGGTATGAAATAATTTATTAGATGAATCTTGAAACCTTCTGGGATAAATTATTCAGGGCTTTTCTTTTCTGCCACGATTTGCCCTTTTTACTGAGTAGGGACTAATAATTCACAAATACATTAAATAATAAATTTGACAAATTTCTCCAAATCTTCTAGATATAATGCTCAAGTAATATTGCCTTTCTTTTCTATATGTTAGTGGTTTGGGAATAGTCACTGGAAGTAGCAAAACATAGATAATATTACTCTTAGGGCGTTCCTAAACTCTACAGAAAGTCATGATGTGAAGAAAACCATAAAATAGCATGATAGATACATTACAGTATATCAAAGGACTTATATATTAGGCCAATTTACATTGCATATCTTGCATTGTACATATATATTCAAAAGTTTTTAGTCCTCCATTCAGTAATGTAGTAGAGCCAGGGTTGACAGCACAGAAACACCAGCATTTTTTATTAGCAGAGACAATGGTGTAATTTTCAAAGACATAGCTGTGTTAATCTAGCTCATTATGCAAAGGAGTATTGTAGCAAAGGGGCATTGCAGCACCTTTGAGACTAATTGAGAGAAGTTGATAGCATAAGCATTCAGACTTCAGTCTGCTTCCTCAGATGCAGGAAGCATCCAGGAACAGACCTTTCTATGCAAGCTATGTGGATAGCATTTCTATTGCTCTCAGAGCTGGGTGGCCAGGCAAGCAAGGCAGCTGGAGGGAATGGAAGGGATGTGTGCCCATGCATCCTTCTCCACTGCCTTGGCACTCTTGGCTGAGAGAGTTATAGCAACAAAAAGGAGTGGGTGCCAGCAGCAGCACTGCACACCACCACCACGCTGCAGAGGGAGGAGGGCCAGACCAGGTGACACCCCTGAGTTGTCACCCAGTGCAGTTCACACTCCCCGTGTCTCCTTGTGACACCCTGGCCTTTAGCACCAATGAAATCTATCAATGGAGCACTTAATAATTTTTGTCACATCTTGAAGATAAATGCCCAAGTGATCTGAGATGAAGCATAGTGGAGGTATCAGTTCTGGGTTTGTAAGACATGTCCCTTCATAATGAACCTAGATTTTAGCAAGCAGAACTAGGAAGAAGAAGGGTTAAACCTCAGATTAATGAGCAGCAAAAAAAGGCAAAGGGAAGGGAAGCTAGGTTCAAAAATAAGGAATAGCTTGATGGTCAAACACTGGAAATTAGGGATGCATGAACATCCCACTACTCAAACCCAAAGGGTCTGAGCATTGTGTAGGGCTTTGGAAACTCACAAGGTTTGAGGCTGCCTACAAAGTGTTTGCACTAAATTTAATTGGCACTGTTAGTTAATGTACACAAGATGCCCATCACTTTGAATTTGCACAAAAGTGAATTAGACAAAAACAATCTTGCATTTGTTTGTTGTATAACTATTCCCTTTGCTGTGAAATACCTATATAAGCTTTGGTGCAATCCTCTGCCTACACAAGTCACATAAGTAATTGAAGCCTACCTCTGTGCAGTTCTAGTGCCACATGATCTCAGACTAAATGTACGTATTTCTGGGGAGACCCCAGTATTTGTTGGAAAGCATATCTAAGCAGATAGTGCCATGAAGGTCAAGGAACTATTGAGCCTGATATAAAGATATGCTGAAGCACCAATCAGGGTTGAGTTAAACAAAAATATCCCAAACTATGTAGAACAGCCAAGAGCATCCTGTTCCAGGAGCTGGCCTCATCTCCTCCTGTTACTTAGAGGCCCCTCTGTTCCAGTGCCAGAGGGCTGTTAATGTGTGTATCCTGCATCCAGTGTGGTGGCGATAGCAGTGTGTTGCTTGCTCTGAGGTCAGAATGAGGTGCCCAGCATCAATCACACAGCTAATTTCAAAGAAAGTGATCTGCCACCGTGGCAGTCATACTGAGTGGCACAACAGGACACATTTTAAACAGCTACCCCAGGTCAGAACAAAGGGCTCAGGATCTTCCACGAAGATCCAAAGCAAACAGAGAGCTTTTAAAGTCTGTTTTAAGTGGAGTTTACACTGGGTTTGGGCCTGAATGGGCTGGACGTCATCCTGTCTGTTCACAGCAGACTTGAGGATTGGGCCCTGTGTCATCTGGGTAAGAAGGGGGGAAGCCAGTTTACTTGGCCCAGGCAGACAGGGTCTAAGGCTTTTTGACAAATCAAGATTTGAACAAAACCTGGAAAAATTCAAAGATACAGCTGTGTTAGTCTGTAGAATCAGTATGCAGAGATCTTGTAGCATCTTTGAGACTAACTGAAAGAAAGACGTTGGCAGCATGAGCTTTTGTAGGCCTAGGTCTATTTCCTATGAACCACAACACACAGAATTCCCAAAATATCATGTGTATTGACAGGGAGATTCTGGAAGTTATAGCCCAAAAATAACATTTCTGAGCTTTGACCTTGTAGGATGAACAATTGCACTTAAAATATTTTTAGGTGTAGAAGCCTACAAATATCAAATGTGAAGGGTGAAAATGTATTTCACACGCAGCTGAAATATACCATATATCCTCAACTATAAGTTGACTTCATGTATAAGCCAAGGGCAGGTTTTGGGCCCCAAATTATGACTTTTGATATGTCCCATGGATAAGTCAAGAGTAAACCTTATTGACGTTCAACAAACGATGTAAATGATGGGACAAAGAAAAACAATGTCAAAGAACTTACAAAATTCTAGCAGGCATGACTTTTTGTGCTCACCCAAAAGGCTGGATGGATGAGAAAGTAGAGGGAGGTAAGTGCTTCCAGGATAAATTACATTCTTGCCTTTCACCAGGGATAGTTCCTGTTTTTTTTAATAAGAGTTCAAGTACAATACTTACATTGAGCCATGCATAAGTCGAGTCAGTTTTTTTGGGTCAATTTTTTGACTTAAATTTCTAGACTTATACACGAGTATATACAGTACATATAAAATTCTCCAGGAGATGGGTTTAGCTGTTAGTGTTTGTTGAGTTGAACCTTGTGGCGAGCCTGGGTTTCCTCAGCACAATGTGAGAAATAACTTTTAATTGGAGTGTAGTGAAATGGTTAATGCCACTCAGCCTTAAGAGTTTATGCTTGTTATTTCTTCTGGTATGCATTTCTCCTGCCTTTTGTTGTTGCTGCTATTGCGCCGTTAGGTATCATTTTCCACTTGACTTGCTCATGTGCAAAAATACCTGTAAGGCTGCTTTTAAAAAAAATCTAATGATGTGCTTTCATGTCTGCTGTTCATGGTTAAGTGTGAAATAACAATTAATGTTTTGAATTAAAAACAATTTTAGCTATTTTAACCTGAGAGAGG
This sequence comes from Sceloporus undulatus, assembly GCF_019175285.1. Classification (NCBI taxonomy): domain Eukaryota; kingdom Metazoa; phylum Chordata; class Lepidosauria; order Squamata; family Phrynosomatidae; genus Sceloporus; species Sceloporus undulatus. The sequence continues at coordinate 220,599,184 of NC_056524.1, forward strand.
GGATAAAATCCATTAACAGAGCCTGATGTGTAGCTTGAGGGGTTATTTTTTATACTTTCAGCCTTGATCAGAGAAGGCCAAGGTAGGATGATGTAATGAAATAGCCATATTTTACTTGCTATTCCCCTGGGGTCATGTTTACTTGTTCTGAGGTTGCTAGCTCTACATGCCTGTAGCAATACATCTGCTTTGAAAGGATTTTTATTTAAAAGAAAAAGAAAAAAACCTTGGCTGTTTTATTTATCTGGTTTGAATTTTCTATGCAAAGAGTCTGCTTATTTTGGCAGCAAGACACAATTGTGGGCATTCTTTAAGCACATACACTCTTTCTCTATGCCTTGGCCTTTTCCCATAATTAAATATGAATATTTTTGATACAAGGATGTAAAATATTTTAGTATAGGCAAACCAAGGTGCATATGCCTAAAATTACCTTTATCCATGAAGATATTTCTCATATCTTTTTGTGATTCATTTGAACACACTATTCATTCCAGACCATGGTGGTTCCATTCCATACATTCACCTAATGCTCTGCTATTTATTAATGTCCCCTAATAAATAATGCACCATCCTCAAATTGTTTTGAATAGCATTCAAAACATGTTTTTCATTAGAAGAAAAATAAGTTGAAAGACAGAGAAAAGATGAATGCATAACATTTCCAGGTTGTATATCGTATGGCTCTATTTCCCTCTTCTCTTTTGGCTTTGATTTCAATGTTTCAGTATTTCAAGTATATAATGGGATAAAACTGAATATTATCTTATTCCAAAATGTGACACAAACGGGGTGGGGTGGGGACACCCAGCAACAACTACATGTTTATGTTATCCAGATCTGTTGTCATCACTGTCCTTATTTCACTGCATGGACGTTTCTGTTGCTTCTGTGTTGCCCAAGACCTTTTGGTCTTCCCTACAGCTGCTTGTACTTGAAGCCATTTTTTCCTTGTTCTTTTTTTGCCCTTACTCTTTCTGGCAACCCATAATAATTGATAGACAGGGTATGGTGACCCCTGTGATTTTTTATTGCAGGCATCCATGACACTGTCTAGACTGAGTTTTGAATTCAGGATCATCACAGATCCTGAGGGTTCCAGATGAAAACCTGAGTCCCAGAGACAGTCCCTGGTGATGTCATTAAATGTTGTGCATGAAGCACCAACAAGCACAGTTGCTCATATATTGTCTTTGAAACATGCACAAAGACAGATCAGATTTTCCTGTTTGGAAATTGAGACATAAATCTTACTTAAAGGGGCTGTTTCTAGGTCAAGGTGAAATGACAGAGTTATTTCTGCTCATATAGGCAGATAGGATAAGCAACATTTAGTCTACTCTACTTGCTTCTAGTCAAAAGTTGGAAGCTGGGCAGAAAGGAGGGTAAACTCAGGCACCACAATGCTTGAGAGGGAAGGAGGAAGCTAGCTATGTAATTATATAGACACTCTCCTAAAACGATTCTTTGCAAGTTGTAGCAATAAGTCAATGAAGATGTGAAAATGATAGCAAGCTGCTGCTCTACTAGCAGAGGTGGAGATTTGCACATAGTCCTCTTCTCTTGTTTGAAGATAAAGCTACCAGAATTGGAGAATCTGTACCGTTGTCTCCCACCTGAAGGCGACTCCTGAAAACTGGAGCCTCAGAGTCAATAGCAATCCCACCACTATCACATAGTATATAGTAGGACACTGTCATGTAATGACGCTGACAGGTTATTGCAACAAATCACATAAACTTGGGGGCAAAATGAAGCTGAAAAGAATGAGGGGAAATGGTCTAAAAACTAAAATGATGTTGTGCATAAGAACTTTGAAACACGTTAAGCATGTTTATAATGAGTGTAAAAATTATAGGAAGCACTCATTTTGACACTAATCAAAATCAGCACAAACAAAAAAGGCATTTCAGCACAGCCTTCATACACCACACACAGAGAGAGGGGGGGGATTCTCTATTTATTTTTGTTGTGGGGTTTGATTTTCAACAGGTTTGTTGAATATATGCTCATGCTTGTTTCGCTTCATACAATGGAAATCTGCTAGAAGTCATATGCAGCCATAACCATTTCAAAACATTTCCCCCAATTGATTTCTGCTTGTTGTATTTATTGAAAAGAGTTAAATTCAATTTTCAAAAATCTTGCTTACTTCACCCAAGGACTTTGAGTGGCCAAGAATAATTTACCTGTTATGGTGAACAGTAGGGGGCAGCAAAGAGCTTCTCTTGTAGCAAATGCAAACCCTGAAGCAGGAACAGTAGTGTGTATCATAATTTAGCTCCTTACAAAACCAGCTGGGTGGTAAAACAGAAAATTGTTAGTAGGAAGTAGAAAGGTTATCTTCAAACAATAGAGATGGTGTAGGCTCCTGGTTTTCCCCACCTTCATTTTATAGAATTATGCTCAAGCAGGTAACTTCAACACATTATAAATAAATGCTAGACAAGGCCCAAAGGAGTTTGTCCCTATCACCCAAATAATGTGATGTTAAATCACTGTGTCATCACAAAATGCTTGTCTGTCCTTGGTGTCTAGTGACAGCAAATCACTTTTCTACAAAGAAGTGTGGTGTGCAAAACATGCCAATGCTTTATTGCCCCCTGCCACTTAGTGCAGGAGACATCTGAGCCATACTAAGCCTGTTAGTGCTTTCCCATTTTTCCTGGACTCTTTCTTTGCTCCAGTCAGCCCAAAGGTGAGTCAGTGTGATGACAGTGTGATCATACATGGAGAATGGTGAAACCATTTCTGTCCCTTCATCAAAGTCCTATAAACACAGGCCTAAATTCTGTTATTAATCCTACTTTGATCAATGGGATTTATCTATGTGTTGACTTACCATTGAGCAACCCAAATGAATGGGTCTGCTTTAGTTGAGACTAACCAACAGGATTCCACAGCTAAGACTGCCTGGTGCTTCCCCTTTCCCACCCATAAGACAGTTACTGCTCTTGCTTAGACAAGAAGATGGTATAAACTGTAACAGATGGTGTAATAAGGGTGCAACAGTAAGGGCAGCCTGCTGTTAGAGATATATATGAATTTACATGCACATATATGTATATAGGTAGCTCACATGCACATATATGAATGATTTTGGATGAGGTGCAGTAGCCCTTTGCAACCATTGAGCAGTTGTCAAGCCCAAGTGGGGCTGCTGTTGTTGCTGTTTACCAGTGGTGGGGAAGAGAGTCTAGGCTGTCCAAACAATGAACATGCAGCTGCTCTGGGCTCTGAAGGAAAGGAAAAGGAAAGTGAGTATGCTCACTGATGGAATCCCTCCTCCATGAGCTGCTTTTTTGTCATCTGAATTGTCACCCCCTCTTCCTCCCTACTCCACCAGTACACAGCAGCAGGGCCCCCTGTAAGGGCTTGACAGCTGCCAGGGTACAGAGAGAGCACAGAATGGTTCAGGTGATATGTTACACTCAGTATGCTTCATATAGAATCTCAGCCTAGGACTGCAAAGTCCCAGGATCAAAGCCTATTTTAGCCATGAAGGACATTGTGGAAATAGTCAGTTGCCATAATTCAGCCTAATGTACAGCCCATGGTTATAGAAAAAATATGCAGAGGCAGTCCAGCTATCACCACCCATGTCCAAAGGCTCCTCAGTGTTATTTAGGTCAGTTTGTTTTTAGGATATAAGGAGAGCTGTCCTGAATCAGGCCAGAGACTGATATAGTCCCACACCTATTTCTCATTTTGGTTAACCAGATGACTATTCAAAGGCCACAAGAGGGGAATGAGGGTAACAGCTTTCTTGTGAGTATGATTCCCAGACAATGGGACTGAAAGGCATCTACTGCCTCTGATACTGACAGTCTTAAGATGCCTTATCAAAAGTCTATCTGGTTCATCTGTCTGTTGAAAGCTAGTGGTGTATTTATTGGAAACCAGATGTATAATCGCTGGCTAAACAATACTGCCAAATCTTCCTTAACCACAGATGGGTGTAAGTTAACAGAAAGATGCTGGGAATTGAATTGGGCAGGAGAAAAAGAGTTTCAGAATTAAAAAGTTCCAGTCATGAGGTGAAGGAATAGCATACTCATAATTTAATTTTCATCTCTTCTGCATCACTGATGCTTTGATTGGAAAACTACCTCAATACATATGGATATTTGATGCTCTTATTGAGCAGTAGCTACCTCAGTAGTTCTATCACTATGAACTAATATTATCAACAAAATATTGCTGGAATTTCTCATTGCTTTGGCCTAGTAAATGTGTCATCATCATACATACTTTGTACTCCCATTCAGCAGCATGGAAAATGAGAGAGATTCTTGAGGGCCTTTTCTTTTACCAGTGACAAATAAAGATGAAAGCAAAAGTTTGACCATATATTCCCAAACAGAATCTAGTTTCATTCTTATTCTTGGTCCCTGGATGGAACAAAAGTCTTCACCATTGTTCAAGAGCTTTCAAAACAAAAGGAAGATGGCTTGGGATGAAAGGAGAAAGACTCCCCCCGCCCGCTCCCACTTTGCATCTTTCTGAAATCTTTCCCGCTACCCTAGAGTCATATAGAGCTCAGGTTCACAACTGACTACTAGTACTGAACTGGGTGCCTTATTGCTACGTGGTGGTGGAAGATATCTTTTCCCCCTTTCCTTCTATCTGAGCCCTTCCAGACAGTATAAAAGTGGGGAGGGGGGGGAACCAATCTCAATTTCATTACATTTTTCTGAATTCCACATGGATTTGATTCTTCTCCTTTTTGGTATAGGTGTGAGTCTTGGTTATTTCCTCCCTACACTAAACTTTGTGCAATTTTAAGCACATTCTCCCTAATCTGTTATTTTATTTATATTTTCTCCACTGACTAAACTGTGTTTCTTGGTATTTTTTCATAGTTACATGCACTTTAGCTGTGACTCAGTTCTTAAAATATGTGGATTGAGTGATGTGACATTTATTTCTCATAAGTGCCCTGTATGCCTCACAAACATGGCAAATATATGACCTGAACTACACATTTTTTTTCACAGCAACTCTTGGGAGCTATGGATGCTACTCTCATTAAGACTCAATAAAGTCTGGCCCTGAGGCCATATACAACCCCAAGGCAGTTCTTATAGTCCTGGACTACTCCAGACCCTCAGACCATACTTTTCTCTCACAAAAAAACCAAAACGGTTCAGTTGCCTATTCTGGAAGGTGAAACAAAATGGGATGGCCACTGTAATTTCTGAGGCCCATCTTGTGGAGTTCTATTTCACCCGCATAATTCTAAGACTGGGAATTCCCTCTTCAGTCAAGCTGGATTGCCTACTACTCTTACAGCTTTGAATATAGAAACTGAAAGATTTATTTCACTACGTGCTAGGGTCTGCGCTGATTGCATGGTGGCTTTACAATCAGGCACGGAAGCTGTTGATGCTGTGTGTGTGTGTGTGAGGGGGGGGTCTGCTACAACCCAATTTTTTTCACCCCCTTAGCCATGTTCCTTTGCTAGAGGACTCCAGTAAGTATGGCATAAGTCCCATGGATCTCAAAACTGATCTCTTGCCTAGGTAAGATAGAGGCACTGCTCCCATCATCAATGCTGAGGTCTAACAAAACTACCAGCCCGTTCACATCTGTATGTGAAAGTGCTAGAAAAACTCTTTACCAGACTGAATGCAGTCCTTCTCCTGGGCTGGTTTGATATTAAATGCTCTCACTCCTTTCTCAGTGGTTTTACAAGAGAGTGAAACCACCTTGGCAGTTTGTTAGGGTTCAAAAACATTGTATGCTCTTAAAACTAGTGTAATCTCCTTCGTGGGTGGTTGCAAAATACCTTCCACTCATTGCTACATTCGCTTTTTGTCCCTTCCGTTAATAATAATAATAATAAATTTTTTTATTTCTATCCCGCTTTTTGCCAGGCATCAAAGCGGCGTATGATACAGGTTAAAATACATCCATATATACATATGCCCCCTTAAAACAAGATTAAACAATGTAGATTAAAAACTACTATTAAAACCGACTAAGCAAATAAAAAAACATCATGGGCAGGGTTCACTGGCTGGGAGGGTCTCTTATTGTCGCCCAAGCATTTTATTCTGGAAGGCTTGCAGAAGAGATCTGTTTACATGGCCTTTTTAAAGCTCTCTAGATTGGTAATTTGATGGATCTCATCGGCAGGCCATTCCATAAGTTGGGAGCAGCTGCAGAGATGTCCTCTGGGAGGTCACATCAACCTGGTCTTTAAGGGCTGTAATAATTCCTCTCAGAGGACCTGAGTGTACGGGGCAGATTATATGGAAGCAGGTGCTCCTTAGTAGGTTGGGCCCAAGCCATGTAGGGGCTTTAAAGGTGATACAACAACACCTTGTTACTGTGCCCGGAAACTGATGGCCGCCAGGGGTGACTTCAATATTGGTGTTATAGGGTTTCCTTGCTGTTCCTGTGACAACCGGGGTGCCATATTCTTTACCAACTGGAGATTCTGGACTAGGCACAAGGGTAGCCCCATGTAGAGCGCATTGCAAAAATCAAGTCTTGAGGTTACCGTGCATGTACTACAGTTTCGAGGTCACCCTGTTCCAGGAAAGGGAGCAGCTGGCGTATCAGCCAAAGCTGATAGCAGGCGCTCTTGACTCGCATTCACCTGATTCCTCATCTGAAGCGACGGGTCAGAAAGCACCCCCAGACTGCGAACACAGTCCTTTGAGAAAGAATGAGCCCTCTAGGACTGAAGGTTGCAGCCCAATCCCTGTTTTGGGGCCCCTACCATAAGTACCTCCGTTTTGTCTGGATTCAACTCTTGAGCTTGTTTTCCTCATCCAATCCTTTACTGCCTGAAGACAATGGTTGAGGGAAGAGATGTCATCTGTCGTTGTGCGCTGATGACCGGACATGGAGAAATAATATTTGGGTGTCATCAGCATATTGATAACACCGGCCCCATCTCCAGATGACTTTTCTCCCAGTGGCTTCTATAGATGTTAAATAGCATCGGGGATGATGCGGGCGCCTTGAGGGACACACATTAAGCTCTGTTTTTGAAGAGCGACTGTCCCCGAGCATCACCCTCTGGAACCTGCCCCGAGAGGAAGGGAGCGGAACCACTGCGCAACGCCGTGCCTCCAATTCCTAACGCTCTCCGTGCGGTTCCAGAAGGGGATATCGGGACTCTACTGTATCAATGCCGCATGGAGGTCCCAGCAACACCACAGGGTCCACGATCCCTCTGTCGAGGCTCCAGCGGAGTTCTCAGTTAAGCGGACCCCATGGCGCCTCCGTCTCCACCCCATACCCGGTCATCGAGCCCGGTTGAAATGGATCGAGAAATCGGCGTCCATTCAAGACGCGTGTGGAGCGTGAAGGCAACTGCCCTGCTGTCGAAGCCCTGCTCAGAAGCCGCGATGAGACAACCAGGCCTATAATTTTTCATCTCCAGGGGTCCAGGGGAGGGTTTTTCCAAGAGCGCGCAACGATCGCTTCTTTCAAGGGGACGGGTAGGTACATGACCCTCCCCAAGGGAAGGCATTGCTGAGACGTCTAGAAGTGCCATCACTGCCTTACACCCCCTCCGGCGCCGCCATGATGGGCGGGATCAAGAGGGCATGTTGTCTGTTCTTACCTTTCCACAGGATCGGTCCACGTCATCAGTTACCTCACAAACTCAACTGATCAGTTTAATCTCAGAACGGGTTTACCGGGACACCTCAGTAGTTGGTTTTGCTTCACCCTTGGCATCCAAATGCGGCTCTATCTGAGAGATTTTTGTCTGCAAGTAGGTGTTAAAAGCGTCCACAGCAGGCTGTTGTGGGGTAAAGTGAGAGTTCGGGTAGATGGCCATCACTGTCCAGTTCCCTCCCCACCCTAAACAGGCTCTGCTGGAACGAGACTTTGCAGACGCAATACGAGCAGACGGGAGGATCTCTTGTGTTGCGTTGTAATGCCTCCTCCCATAGAAAAAAGGAAGTTCCTAGGTAAGCACTGTCAGCTAGAGGCGCAGCCCATTTCCGCCAATCGTCCGCCGCGTGCTCTAGGTCGTTGTCCAACCGCTTCATATTTGTCAGCTCTCCGGCTGTCGCCGCCGGGCCGGCCTTGCGATTGCGGTGGGTCGGGAAAGGACGCTCCGGCGCGCTTCGGTGTGTTGATAGCCTAGTAACTCGGTGTTCCACATATTCCCAAGGCTTCAACGAATCAGGCGGCATTCTCACCATCAAACCCCTTGAGCTTTCTGGAATCCGATCGGTGCCATTGCTTTGGGGGCGGACCATTAAAGGGTCCTCCCACCCCCAAGGGAGCGGACGTGGCTCTAAGTCTTGCCCTGACCAGGGAAATGTCCTCATGACAATGTGGAGGTATTATTACCCCCTCCGCTCACGAATATTCCTGCTCCGTGCTGAAGGACCGCATCACGAGTATGACCCGCCCACATGTGTGGGCCCGATGACCAACTGGGGAAGGCCCAGGTTGTCATCGGCTCCATGAACCTCCCGAGCCGCACCTGTTAGGCCTGGTCCTCGCGGGGAGTGAGGTCCGCCCGACGAAGAGTCTGGCGCTCCAACAGCACCTCCACGGAGCCGCCTGGGGTCCCAGCTCAGATAGGGTCTGTTAAGCAACAGGGTGGACGGTATCCCAACAGACCCCGATACTACCCTGGTCTTCGGCGTAGCGACATACCTCAAAGCGTCCATCTTCTGGACAGGTACCCTGGGTCAAGGGGAAATGGTCTCTACTAACCAGGGCCACTCCGCCCCCTCGTCCCCTTTCCCGTACCTCGCTCCATGACAACATACCCGCGGGGAGAGCTTGATTCCGTGAGGCACACCCCTCCCCTGTCTCTCCCAACCAGGTTTCTGTGAAACAAGCCAGATTGGCGCATTCTCATCCATGAGGAGCAGTCCTGGATAATCTGGGCTGTATTCTTCACCGCCTGGCGATTAGAAGGAGCAAGGCAAGGTTTCGGGTGTGGACTGATAAGCGCTCCCATCCGACCTACCCTTGGGTAACAGAGGAACTGAGGGCAGGATCCGCTTTCAACATCGATCCCATCTCTTTTGTAACAAAATTTCACTCGCTGGCTATCGCCAGATCGTCCTTTGCCCCTGTACAACCTCAATTTCCACTCCCATTCCTTCCCCTCGGCCACCTCATTGCCCGTTATATCCATCTCAGCTGCCCTCGCCTGAGGAGTCCAATGGGGGGGGGAAGCTGGCTTCCAGGGCTAGAGAGTATTCCCTGAGGGGCTGTGGTTGGGGAGGGTTTAAATGTCCCACCCAGGCCACACCCCCTTCCTCAGCTGCTGCTGCCTTTGCCCTCTGCCTTTGGCTCTGCTTGCGGGAGCCCTCCCAAGGCGGTGGGGAAGCTGGTTCTGGCTTTGGCAGTTGTCTTTTGCAATCCCCGCTATGTTAGTTGTGCCAGTGCATACCGACCTCAAAGCTGAGCGGGGTTCCCATTAACCTAGAAAGATTGCCCCAGGATCCATTACGTGGGGCCGTCTCTCTCTTCTCTTTCTCTCTCCTCTCTGTTCTCTTTCTCTCTCTCCTCTCCTCCGCCTTCTCTTGGCAGTCCAGGGTAGCCACAGAACTTCTCCTCCTGCCCAACCTCTTCAAGGAGTGAGTCTCTTCCGATCAGCTGTCTTCATATCCGGCTGTAGGGAATGCCGTCTTTTTTTAGGTCTCTGGCTTAGTCACGAACCCATTTCTGCGGCAGGTAATGGCCTGCTACCAGTCAAATTAGTTTCTGGCAAATCCGGTCAGAGAGCAGCAGCATGCACGTTTGTTTTTCACTATTGCAATTTTAAGTTCTATTCCCTCCCATCTCTTGGCTTTTTCTATGAATATGGTTATAATGTCTCAAAAACTGTAAATGGTCCTGGCTGAACGCTGATGCTGCAGCCGGCCACCCACACACCACTAAGAGCAAGATCCAAGCCAACGCTGCAGACCCAACAGAACATTGCTAGTGTGCCTCTCCACTGGCAAGGAAAACCTGCAAGTATTCTGCTCAAAACAAATGCTGAAATGGCGTAAGTCAGTGAATTGTCAAACCAGTAAACTTCAACATCCTTGCAATTTAGATATCACCAAGAAGGAATCAGGAAAATCTGCGCAATTATTGCTCTCCCACTCTGGAGTGATTTCCAAGTTTGTATAAATACACACTTAATAGTCTAAAACAGTGCCCGATGACAAGAATGAGTTTCTCAAGGTCCAGGGGAACCAACACGGGCTGAATCTTTCATGCTGGGATGATAATAAGTGACATACGCCGCGTCCTGGAGTGGCGGCTGACCAGGGCCATCAGATCCGAATCTGCTTAAGTTGTGGCCCCAAACGAACACTAGGAATAGCTTGGGATAACCATATGTCCACGTGTCGCCATGTTTTTGCTACATGGGTTGACTCAACACATGCATACCATGTGAAAGGTAACTGAAAAAGTACTATAAAGAAACTGTTTCTTCGTTTTTTGTCCTCAGTGGAAAAAGCCGCCATTACCCACTGAGATAGCTCACTGAAAATGATGTAACACCCGCTCTTAAAGTATCAGGTTTGGTACGTATTTGGGAAAGAAAATAGTGAATTTTTAGAACCAAAAAATGGCACAGAAAACATGCATTTTGTGTGGGGGTGGGTGGGTGGGACTAGTGTCCATTAGCCCCCAAGAAGCCCCCAACCACATTATTTTGTGGAAATCTTTTTAAACATACATTTTGACAAAATTCCACAAGTAAAAAATAGTTTCAAAATGTAGGCAGTGCGCTAGTAATCACAATCAGTGGAGATAAATGTCTGAATTTCTTCATCTCGGGTGTATGACACTGAAAATAAGAAATACTTTTCGTACCCCAAAACACTGTACAATTGGCGCAACTACACAGTCGAAAATCCTGTTACCTTGTCTAATAGATTAGGGGGGAGGATGTTTGCCCAGGCCGCAGGGTCCGTTGCAGTTCTGGAGTAGTTCTCTGAGACGGTATTTGATAGTGAGCAGGAACAAAGGCCCAAGGGATCGACGACCAAGTCCCAGCCTGTTTCACTTAAAGTTCTTATGCCCGCAACTCGGACCTCGGCTCTGCCACTGCAGAAAAATCCAGTTTGACACCAGTGTAGTCTGTTAACAAACAAACTACAGTTCCCTCCAGAATCCATAGTATTGGCCATGGCAGTTAACGTGGGTCAAACGGACTTATGAGGTGTAGATGCAGCTATTGACTGAGGATGTCCATTGAACATTTAGAACTGGCGTGAAGTACAGACACAACAAGTGAAGAGATGACAGAAGGAACTCTCATGGCAGCAGGACATGGCCATCAGCCGCATCCCAAAGGTTTGCATGTTCATCCCAGCCAAGGCCGAGGTGTTTCCATCGTGGAACAGGTGTTGCAGATATGACATAGATATTGGCTTGTTGCACTGGACAATTTCTTGGTTGGCTATGGTATCTGATGCAATACGAACACAGGCACTTTCCCATTAGTGAGCAGGAAGGAGCACGGTATGCGTCAGCATATACCGGTTGGTGGCTGAAAGTTCGTTCATCTTCCTGGAAGGTTATCGCCTTGCCTATCTAAAAAAGGTTTAGATTTTGTGGGAAATAGGGGTATGAAAACCAGGACGACTTCCGCTTAGGTGGGAGCAGCTAGGGTACTGTTTAGGTATTGGAACACTGCATGACGAGAAGTGAGGGAACAAGGTATTATGTCCTTCCCGGGGCTTGGGAGAAATCACAAACACTGAACAACAAAGAAAGTGACTAATAGAGCTATGCCCCCCATGCGGAGACGCAGCGGGCATTCATACGCTGCTTCAGCATCACCTGAAAGCGAGCACGGGAAGAGCAGTGCTGCGCGCACCAGGAAGGAGCACTGCGCGCCGCACCACCAGAGCCAGAGTCCCATTACGTCTAATGGGCATCAAGCAGACACCGAATTCTCTTTACGCGGGGGGGGAGGTCTGGAATGGATCCCGCCTGCATAAAAGAAGGGACCACTGTACAAAGGATTTTCTTCCTGGGCTCAATGATGCAATGGCCCTTAGGCAGAAGGCTCCAAGGATGCCTGCTCGGTTCAGCCACTGAGAGGAAACGACTATACAGAATTGAGGGTAGAACTACCATTATTGACCAAGAGTGCTCTCAGGACTTTTCCCCAAAGCGGCAGGCACTCTCCCCAGAGTTAAAGGAGGGGCCATCCCGAGGAAACCGCTGCCATTTACTGTAATCCTCTGGAGATCATGACATTTTTCATAGCTCTCTTACTGAGATAGAATAGGCATCTATAGTAGTGTGGAACCCACTGTAAGTGCTTCTTCTATTGCTGGGCATACATGTGAAATGGAGGTATGCCACAGGATGCCTTTGTAATAATGCTTTCCTTGATTTTTTGCTGGATTTGCATTTTGGCCACAATCATGTTCGTTCCCAGGGGATGAGGAAAGCAAAGTGGGAACGTTTCATGCAAAACAATCTACAGTGGTGGATGCACACATCCAACCCACTTTGGGCAGCATCACACCTTAAATTGCTGGCCGCCCCCTTTAAAAACAACAATAGTGCCCACAGCACTACCAAAACGAGGAGACAGATCATGTTGTGATGGGATCCTCCTACTACTTTTTTCTCGTTTGTGTGGCCCCTCATCAATGCATATTTTCGGGCCTATGGAGCCTCAGACACAGTATCTGGAACGCTTGTATGTAAAATACACACACGTAAAACCAAACCTTAAAACCAAGCAAACACAGAAACAAAATACTCCTCACCGTTGTAATATAGAGAAAGCATCTATTTGGTATGCTTTGAAGTAACTTGTCTTTTAAATGTTGTGGAGGCGGTCCTGAATCCCCGGTTGGGGAAAGGGGCGGGGGGCAGATATAACATCTAAAATCGTAGTAATACTAATAATATAATAATAATAATATAATAATAACTAATACCAAAGTTATAAAAGGGATGGAGAATGTAGGGCTTGCAACATAGGTGGGACGGGCGGCATCCTGCCTTCACCCACCGTCCCCCGTATCACTGAGCTATGCCTGGCCAAGGGGATGCATGAGAATTTTTATTTTAGTTTTATTCCTTTCTCCTGAGCTGAGACCTGAGATGGGCCTACAGAGGACAAGCAGAAAACAAGAGAGGTTACAAACCCTGCACTTAAAACGTTAAAACACATTAAATCGGCTATCACTTGAACACCCATCATTTTAAAAAGTATGGACATTTAAAATGTAACAGAAACGAAAAAGATAGTACACCCCCCATAAAAAGGGGGGGACTTCCCACCAACAGATTGCTCATCCAATGGCCTGTTAAATCACGCCATTAAATATGCTTTTGATGTTATATATGCAACTCTTGGCATGCAGCTAAAACGAGAGCATACGGATGACATTTCCACACGCCTGGGAACCGGTCACGAAGGATTCTCACACCTGCGCCGAATTATGCAGTTTGACACTGCTTTAACTGCCATGGCTAGTGCTATAGATTCGAGGGGGGTTGTCGATTTTGGGGGTGGTACTTTAGCCTCTCTGTCAGAGAGCTCCAAGCCAAAGACAAAAGTAGAGGCCCCACTTCCATAGGGGGAGCCCTAGTAGTTAAAGTGGGGTCAAACTGCGTTCCTTCCTCTGTGGGTGGGCAGCAAGCTGAGAAGGCCCTGTCCTGTGGCTTCCAACATAGGCCTGTGACTATGGTGGGACCTGAAAGAAAGCCTCCACCAAGAGTTGTAGGACCTCGAGCAGGTTCCAAAGTGTACCACCCAAATATGAGGCCCTCTCATGTCTCTACCTTCTGCGTTTAAAAGCTATCAACACCCAGACAGAACTGCAGCCAGCAGTTTACAAGGCCTGGTTGGAGAACAAAACTCTCAACCCTGCCGCGACGAAAAAGATAAAGGGGGTAGCTCAGGTGAGTTCTGTAGGGAATTATTCCACAGGAAACATGCCACCAACAAGCAAACCGTACGGTCCCAAAATATTAAGGGACTTAAGTGTTAAAACTGCGAGTCAGGGTGGTGTAGTGGTTTAAATTTTGAACTGGACTCTGGCAACCATGGCTCCACCTGGAAAACCACTAGTACCGTTAGCAAGTCACCACTCCTCTCAGCAGTAGCGGAAACAAGGACAATCCCCCCCCTGGAAAACAAGTCTCTTGCCGCTGCTAACGAAATTCCCATGATAGACTCACTGTGATTGCCATAATTGGGCCAACATAAGACACTCATACTAATAATAACTACATAATAATAACTCATAATAATCATAATATTATTAATTTTTATATACCACCCTGTGGGCAAACCATCTGGGCAGGTTACAACTCTTAAAATACATACCAGATAAAAACAATATTTCCCTCCCCCCTTAAAAAGTTATTAAAGCATATCTAATTAAACCACAATAACTAGTTGAAACAATAAAAAACAAAATAATAACCAACCGATAAACCACTGCAACTTCAGTTCAAAGAAAAGACAGGGGGGGCCACCAGCACCCACGGTGTGACGGCACACACAACACACAGGTGGTAAACTGAGCAGTCTAAACCCAGTGGAAATCCACTGAGAAGCCGTACAGATGATAAACATTAGGTGTTCTAGTTTTGTTTGTGGGTTTTCGGGCTAGGTGGCCAATTCGAGAAGAATTTCTCTGCGCTGACGTTTCACCAGCATCTGGGCTGGCATCTCTTCTCTGAAGAAGCCAGCCCAGATGCTGGGGAAACGTCAGGGAAGACACTCTACTGAACATGGCCCTATAGTCCGAAAAACTCACATAAACTATGGATGCCGGCCATGGGAACGCCTTCGACGTCACATTCGTGTATTATGATCAAAACACCACTACAAATTGAGCACCCTTAGTGGCTATAGTTTGGACTATTTCTAAGGCCTGGCCCCATTAATATAAATAAATCTTCCGGGTTGTTTGTTACCACATCACACAAACAACCAGAGGGTTTTTCATCAAATTTTGAGGCATGGTCTACTAACTTAAATATAGGCTAGGTGCTGCACACGAAATTCGCATTTAAGAAGAGCAGGGAGGCACAGCCAATTATATGATTCTTATTTATACAGAGCGTAGTATGACACATCATTTGAAAGACCTCAGTGAGCCTGAGTTCAAAAAGTACTTTCTGAAATTTGATGCTTTACCTAACATCCAAATTTGCTATTTCTCTGTTATCCTCTCCATCCTGACATGGCGGCGTGAACTTGTCACCCACAGTTTGGATGGATGCTTGGTCTGTGTTGCACTAATAGACTACTGCCATAGATGGTACAGATTCTCTTGGTGGTGAGTGATTAGCTTCATTCCATACAGCAAAGTAGTAATGGTCATTTAGGTCGATCATTTCCTCACTGACAGAGAGGCATGAGCGCGCAATGCAGGAGCATTTGACACCCCACGAGCTAGGCAGTCATCTAACCAGCAGCAGTTCAAAATGTATGCTCATTAACGGAGGGTTACTGATTCCCTGAGCCAGGCCTGGTTGCGAACGTAGTATATAACGTATTGCAGCAGTTATGATGGGGCGGCAAGGCAAGGAGAAAGTGCTAAAGCGTAGTACAGCTGAACGTTTGGAAACTAAAATACTGACCACAGTTGATTGCACAATTAAGAGGAGTGGATGAAGACTTGTCATACCGTTGGACTATTCTATGGCTTGATTTCAGTCACAAACCAGAATGGAACCAGTCCAGAAATCACAAGAGAGACAGGGATGAAAGGAGAAATAGATAAGACCTTCAAGTCTAAAGATATATCGTTGGATCTAAAGTCGCGTCAGCCATGTCATGATATTTCCTGAGTTCTATGTTTGTGAGAACTGGACACCTGAAAAAAGCTGCCAGAAAGAGACACAACTCATTTCAAAGATGGTGCGCTGTGAGAAGATTTCTATGATAACAGATTACCAAAAGACATATAAAGGGTCTTAGAGGCAAATCACACCTAAATTCGCCTCGAAACACAATGATCAAACTGAGAGTACCGTTAGCTTTCCATATCCACAGACGCTTTATCCAAAAGAATTCAACTACCCATGGCTTGAAAATGTTCCAAAAATATACAGTTCTAGAAGTCAACCTTGATTTGCGATTTTATATAAGAGACACTGTTTTATTCGTGCCCATGTCGTATTGATGGCATTGAGTACGCACCAGATTTTGGTTTCGTGGGCGTGTGTGGGTGGTGGACTCAAACACGCAGCAGATACCACGGGTCCCACTAGATCATACTTTGGTCCTCTCATTCACAACCGGACGCTTAGAAATATGGATGATGCTGGGTCAATGGGAGGGCGAGGGAGTGGGAGAAGAGAGAATTATCACCTTACGATCAATCAAGGAGCCCCAACGGACACATTTGCAGGGGCTGTTCTTGACAATTTGTCTTGAAAGTGTCCTCATTCATAGGGGCCCATAAGTTGAAGGACCACGTGACAGCAATAACAACAACAACTGACTTTGCAGACCCTGGGGGGTACACTGATCAAACTATCTGTTCCTTGGTAGGGTTTAGTGTTATTCAGCTGGAGTCGCTGACGGTATCCTGTGTGAGATCAAAAGGATTGTTTGCTTCCTTTCCAGCAAAGTGCATGCAATCGAAGCAAGCGGAGGCGTCACATAAGACTTACCTTGTTTACTTGGCAGTTGCCAGTAGAGGCAAACAGTTCTCGCACTTTGTATATCTCATCCTTGTCCTAGATAGTGAGGAAGATGTCTCACAACTCCAGCAAAAACACCCAGGGGGGCAATGGTATCGAAAGACAACATTATTCACAACATAGTGATAACATGGTAGAACTGAAGCATTGCACTGCTACATTTGGCTACGGTTGGGCTATGCAGACAGACTGTAGCTTAGAGGCCTCTAGTGGCAACCATGGCATGAGTGCCAGTGATAGCATGCAAATCTTTTTTTTTTCTTTTTATTTTCATTGTTTTTTTTGTGGCATGCAGAGGGTAGAGAAGCGGCGGGAACGGACCGTGCCTGTGGTTCTCCTCCTTCCTGGCCATCCCAGACCTTGTAGCACCTCTGGATGTCCCCCCTTGCAAACTCCACCCCCCCCCCAACCGAATCCGCCGCCCCTCGCCCCCGCAGCCCAGGTAACATCCCGTGCACGCATTGCCCGTCTCTGGGCAATTCCCGCAGGGAAGCTGGAACGTTAAATACTGTCTTCCCGGATTTTGGCTGAATATCTGCTCCATATTGGGGATCTGGGGAGTTTGGGGGATTGTGGTAAAACAACCTTCCGGGAGACTCTTCGCGAGGCCCTTGTTAGCAACACTGCACCTGGGCGGGAAGGCCTTTAGGTTTGGGCCCTCAGCTCCCTAGACGGTTGCGCCATCCACTGTTCCAGGCCAGAAGTTGTACATGGTATCTACAGCTGAACTTATTCAAAAATAAAGTGAGCTGAGAACTAAATTACCACCAGCCTCCTCCTGCTCCTTGGCTCGAGGGGACATGGGAACGAGCGAAGGCTTTGGTTTTGGGGTCTTCGTAGGAGCGACAGAGGCATGGCCCATTCCAGTTTTACAGCTGGACTCAGACTTCCCCCAGAGCAGAGTTTGTCCACATGGGCCAGGGAACATGGTGGCTCTAGGCACATTCTCCCCTTAGTTCAGGTCCTCCTGAAACATAGAGGCAAGATCACAAGGGCCTTGCTCTGAGGTCTTTTCTGCGCCGCGAAATTCTGTGTAACTTCTGTGGATGTCCACTGAAGGTAATGGCAATAGTTGTGGACTGAACAACCCAAAATAAACCTGGACATATTTTAAATTCGCACTATCTCTGCAGAGCCTGCATGTAGTTACATGTATCTAGTGTTTCTATGGTTAAAATTTTGGTAGATGTGGACTATTTTTACACGCACAGGAACAATTTTTCACATTTTTTTTTTCCTTTTCTTTGTTACTTTTTGTCAAAGCCAACCTGGGGCTCCTCCTTTCCTCCGACGGTAGCCTCACGCCCCCTCAGCCATCTCTTTGCACAGTCCCAACCAGTTTAAAAGGATGCAGGGACAAATTGCCCGCAGGGCAAACGCTACAGCCATTCCTTCAATATAAAGCAGACTTTGGGGGTGGGAACCAGTGTGTCTCAAACCTCTTGAGGCTGTCAGTTGGTGTTCTGCATCACCAAACCCCCTAATGACATCCCTGTTCTAGGCAGCAGGTGACTTTTACAACATAAAATATTAGGACAGATGAAAGTGATCAGAAAGGGTGTTCTGGTCAGTTCCCCACCATGCAGGGTCACACAACTAAAAAAATCCTGAAAGCTGCCTCCCAACTCTGTTAAAGACCCCTTCAAAGATGAGATTCTAACATTCTTTAGATTTCCATTCCACTGTTGAACAGCTCTTAGAGTTAAGGTGTTTTCCTAATGTTGGGGTGGTGGGGGCGAATCTCTCTTCTTGTAGTGAATCCATGGTTCATGTTTAGTCTCTGGCGCAGCAGAAAAAAGCTATTCTGTCTAGGATATGACTTCTTTTCAGGTATTTAAATATAGATTCCATGTATCTCTTTGTCTTCTGTTCTCGAAGCTAAATACCGTAAGCCCAGCTTTTAACGTCACCTATAGCCTTGGCTTCATACCTTTTGGCCCATACCTTTTATAACTCTTGCTTTTAGGCGGGAAACGACAGCAGATGACTATGAAGTGGGAAAATAATAGTTGGGATTAATTTAACTTTAGTAGGAGATGGCCGGAGAAGAGGGAAACAAGATGAAAATCAGAGGGGATGGGCTCAGTAAGTTCGTATCCACCACATGTTTTTTTAATAAAAACAAACCAAACTAAATGTCTTGTATCATTCTTTGTCGATTTCACTTGTCTTTATCAGCACTTTATTCTATTCTGTATTACTTGCTTTCTTTTAAATCAGAAATCTTTTCATGTGGTAGTGTTTGCATGGGTATGGGACATCCACGCCCCCGGTCCACTATGGCCAGAGACATTGTGTACTGCCTTCTTGAAAAAGGCCAGCAGCCATTAGATCGTTGGTATGTTTCTTCCCCACATCAGGGAAAGGGTTGGGGTGGGCTGAGGCTAATTTACAGCCAAAACCACCCTTCCTCTATCCCTCTTTGCTTTGTTGTCCAACCCTCCTGCCTGACTTAATGTGGCGTGTTGGTCGTGTTAAGTGGCCAGGTAGGATTTTTCTCCCTTTCCAAGTGTTTTTTCGCCTACCCTCACACTTTGTTTGGGACTTGGAACATTGGCTTTTAGGTGTGGACTTAAATAGGCGGTCACGGCTGTTGTGCTGGGGGAGAGATTAGTTGTCCGGTGAAACACCTATGGCACCCGTTTGGGGTTGAGGTTCGCTTTTTTTATACTTTCTCTTTAGTTCTTGTGACTAAGGAGAGAGGGAGAACGAGACCTTCCTTGGGCTGATCCGGGATATAACTCAAGTTTAAGTCCTGTGGTGACTTGAGGGAAATGGAAATCTCGTTGGTCGTTCCAGATGCTAGCTGTCAGGGAGCAACCCAGTCACGGGTTTTTCCACAGAGCTCAGGTGTTCACACCAAGGGAAGACTGAGAGGCCTGTCTGCGGAATAGCCCACCCACCCACAGCTGCTCCCGCACCAGATTGCTCCCTTAAAATTTTATAGGTTTTCAAGAAGGACAGTTTTAAATAGGTACTTTCCATAAAGGGCCCAATTACCACCATATATGTGCCTGGTCTCCTCACTTCAAGTTGGACAGGAAAAACTTGTTGCC
>NC_056524.1:220618884-220621545 GCF_019175285.1 Sceloporus undulatus
GTGTCCATACTGAAAAGTCTTAGGAAATGACTGGAACAGGACTGTGGGCTTCCACCTGAAAAAAAGAATCCTCCAGAAAACACCAATGTTAAAGCTCCTGATGTTTCAACAATTTGTGGCAGTGAGCTCAGTCAACTCTGCCTCTGCTGTAGGTTTCCTTGGATGATTTCCTTCTTCCTTTTGCTGCGGACATATCCATAAAAGCCCTTTTTATTGTTCTTAACCTCTCTAGCAAGCCTGAGCTCATGCTGCGCTTTAGCTTTTCTGACTTTACCCCTACACATGCCTGCTATTTCTTTGAATTCCTCTTTGGTCATTTCCCCCTTTTTCCATTTCTTATACATGTTCCGTTTCAAACTTAGCTCACTTGAAAGTTCGTTAGTCATCCATCCTGGTTTCTTGAGACATCTCCCATTTTTCTTTCTCACTGGAACTGTTTGACATTGTGCCTTCAGTATCTCCCTTTTGAGAAAGTCCCATCCGTCCTGAACTCCCTTCTCTTTTAGTATTCCTGACCATGGGATCACCCCCAGTATTTCTCTAAGGCCTGTTACAGACTGCCAAAATAAAGCTGCTTCGGGTCTCTTTGGAGATATGCTGTTTAAATGATGCATGGGTCCTAAGAGTCCGGAGGTCGCGCCAAAGCCACACTCCATTCCTAAGCACTGGAGTGCAGCTTTGGTGCAGCTTCCAGATTCTTATGATGCATGCAACATTTAAACAACATACCTCCAAAGAGACCCGCAGCAGCTTTATTTTGGCAGTCTGTAACAGGCCTAAGTTTACTGAAATCAGCCTTGACCCAACAGACAACAAAAGATCTCCAAACTACAATAGAACAACAGACACTGCTGCTCACACAATCAAGCTTCTACTGGGCTCTAAATACACCAACCAGCCTTCCCCCAACTGACCCTTACTTTTGATCCAACAAACTTTCCCAAAAGAGTCTCTGGAACTCACTCACTCACTTTCTGTTGTTTCTTCCTCCACAGCCAGTTAAAACACTTTTGTTTTCTAAGCCTCTTTGCCAAGCTCCAGAGCCTGAGCATGCAGCTGGTTGCTAGCCAGTATGTTCAGTTCTCAGGACCTCTGGGAATTGAAGTCCCAAACATCTGGAGGACCAATGTTTGAGAACCACTGGGTTAAAGTGTTGCAATAGGATTTGAGAAGCCTAACTTCAGATTACCTCTCAGCCATGAAGCTCACTTCATGGATGAACAGCCCTACAGGGCTGTTGTGAGGGTAAAATGAGTTTTGGAGGAAAACATCATGTACTACATTTAGAACTTCTTGAAGGCAAAATGACATGAATATAATACATAAATATTAGAAACAAATGCTCTCCTCTTACTCTCTACTCATTATGTATTTGGGGAAAAGAGTATGCGATCCCAGTTAGGTGAACATGCTCTGATGGTTCCCTTAATACTGGGATATATCCTGAAAACTCACAGTGGTCATAGTCATTTGGCTTGAAATGGAAAATATATTACACATTTAGCTGTAAAACAAAAAGTGATGCTGGACCTACTTACATTGTCAAGTTGTGTTGTGTTAAATGTACAACACAGTCATGGGCGTTAGCCTCTGGAGATTTATTCTGGAACTTTAATTTTGTCCAGGAGGGGATCTTTTTGTGTGGCCTTTCCCCTTTTAAATCTTGTAAAAATAGCATTTCCTGTCTCTCTAAAACTGTCATTTAAACCTGAGCTCATCATATTGGAATTCTCCCTCTCTTTCTCCAGATGGGTGAGGCTCTTCTGTCATAATTATTAACATGTGTAGCTTTCCTTTGGATGTTCCTCTTGCAAAGAGACTCGTCCCCCAGTCAGCTTCTTCCTTTCAAGGCACCATTGTGCCTCTTATGTTTTACATCCCCTTGAAGCCTGCTGTTTTTGCAATGCGAATTGATCAGGTGTCATGGAGAGGGGTGGGCCAGATAATAATAATAATAATAATAATAATAATAATAATAATAATAATAATAATAATAAATAATATTATATATATATACCGCCCTCTGGCAAACCAATCTGGGCGGTTTACAACATTAAAATAACATACAGAATAAAAATAATATATTTCCCTCCCCCCTTAAAAAGTTATTAAACTGCATATCTAAATTAAAACCACAATAACTAGTTAGGACAACAATAAATTAAACAAAATAATAACAACTGATAAACCACTGCAACTTCAGTTCTAAAGAAAAGAAAAGGGGGCTTTGGAGACATTACTGAGGAGGGGGGAGATCCTGAGATCCTGAGGCCGGGATATTTTAGTCTGGGAAGGCCCGCCAGAAGAGATCCGTCTTGACAGCCTTTTTGAAGCTGTCCAAAGATGTTAATTGACAGATCTCATCCGGCAGGTCGTTCCAGAGCCTGGGGGCGACAACAAAAAAAGCCCTCCGGGAGGTCGCCACAAGCCTCGATTTTTGAGGCTGCAACAGGTTCCTCCCAGATAGGGTTGCCATAAGTCAGGACCTCCAAACCGGGACAAATGTAGGACAACATTTTCAAATGTAGGACACATTTTTTAAAATGGAAGACACGCGAAAAATTTGATGATTTTTTAAAAAAATGTTGATATAAATGCATGTTTCTTAGGCATGATCAAAATGGAGGACATTTGGGCATTATTTCTAGACAGATGGCAGAA
>NC_056524.1:220621645-220644238 GCF_019175285.1 Sceloporus undulatus
CACACAACACACAGGTGTTGAAGGCACACAACACACAGGTGTTAAAATTAGCAGTCTAAACCCAGTGGAAATCCACTGAGAAGCAGTACAGATGATAAAACATTAGTGTATTATAGTTTTTTTGTGGGTTTTCGGGCTATGTGGCCATATTCTAGAAGAATTTCTTCCTGACGTTTCACCAGCATCTGTGGCTGGCATCTTCTTTCTCTGAAGAAGCCAGCCACAGATGCTGGTGAAACGTCAGGAAGACACTCTACTAGAACATGGCCATATAGTCCGAAAAACTCACATAAACTATGGATGCCGGCCATGAAAGCCTTCGACTTCACATTAGTGTATTATGATCAAAACACCCCATACAAATTAGCAACCTTATGGCTATATTTTGGACTATTTTCTAAGGCTGCCCCATTAATATAAATAAATCTTCCTGATTGTTTGTTACCACATCACACAAAAACAACCAGAGGGGTTTTTCATCAAATTTTGAGTGCATGGTCTATCTAACTTAAAATATAGGCTAGGTGCTGCACACGAAATTCATTTTAAGAAGAGCAGGAGGCACAGCAATTATTATTATTTTTATTTATACAGAGTAGTATGACACATCATTTGAAAGACCTCAGTGAGCTGAGTTCAAAAAGTACATTTTATGAAATTTTGCTTTAACTAAAATCAAATTTCTATTTCTCTGTTATCTCTTCATCCTTACATGGCTGGATGAATTTTCACACAGTTTGGAATGGATGCTTGGTCTGTGTTGACTATATAGACTATCTGCCATAGATGGTACAGTATTCTCTTTGGATGGTGATGATTAGTTCATTCATACAGAAAAGTATGTAATGGTCATTTAGGTAGATATTTCCTCAATGACAAGAGAAATGAGGCTCAATGTCAGGAGCATTTGACACCCCAAGAGATAGGCAGTCATCTACCAGAGCAGTTAAAAATGTATGCTCATTAATGATGGTTACTGATTCCCATGAGCAATGCTGGTTGCTATAAGTAGTATATAAAGTATTGCAGCAGTTTAATGATTGGGGAAGGTCAAGGAAGAAAGTGCTAAAGCAGTAGTACAGCTGAACGTTTGGAAAATAAAAATAATGACCACAGTTGATTTGCACAAATTTAAAGTGGATGATGAAGACTTTAATACAGTTGAATATTTTCTATGCTTTATTTCAGTCACAAACCAGAATGGAAACCATTCCAGAAATCACAAGAAGACAGGGATGAAAGAAATAGATAAGATCTTCAAGTCTAAAGATATATCGTTGGATACTAAAGTCAGAGTCATCCATGTCATGATATTTCTGATTTCTATGTTGTGAAACTGGACACTGAAAAAAGCTGCCAGAAAGAGAATCAACTCATTTCAAAGATGGTGCTGTGAGAAGATTTCTATAGATAACAGATTACCAAAAAGACATATAAATGGGTCTTAGAGCAAATCACACCTAAATTCTGCCTAGAAACACAAATGATCAAACTGAGAGTACAGTTAGCTTTCCATATCCACAGATTCTTTATCCAAAAGAATTCAACTACCCATGGCTTGAAAATATTCCAAAAATATATACATTCTAGAAGTCAAACCTTGATTTTGCTATTTTATATAAGAGACACTGTTTTTATTGTGCCATTGTATATGATGGCATTGAGTATCCACAGATTTTGGTTTCTTGGGTGTGTGTGTGTGGAATCAAACACCAGCAGATACCAAGGGTCCACTATATCATACTTTGGTCATCTCATTACACAACAGGACTCATTAGAAAATATGATGATGCTTGGTAATATGGGAGGGAGTGGGGAAAGAGAATTATCACATTACAGATCAATCAAGGAAGCCAAAGACACATTTGCAGGGCTGTTCTTGACAATTTGTCTTGAAAGTGTCTCATTCATAGGGTCACCATAAGTTGAAGGAAACGTGACAGCAATTAACAACAACAAACATGATTTGCAGACCTGGGTAACACTGATCAAACTATCTGTTATCTTGGTAGGGTTTTAGTTGTTATATCAGCTGGATCAGCTGACTTTATCCTGTGTGAGATCAAAAGTATTGTTGCTTCCTTATCTCAGCAAAGTGCATGCAATAGAAGCAAGAGGAGGAGTCACATAAGAATTACCTTGTTTTACTTGGCAGTTGCCATATAGAAGGCAAACATTTCTCTCATCTTTGTATATCTCATCCTTGTCATAGATAGTGAAAGATTTCTCAAAAACTCCAGCAAAAACACACATGGGGGGAAATGTGTATCTAAAGAACAAATATATTCACAAACATATGTGATAACATGTAATGAACTTGAAAGCATTGCAATGCTACATTTGGCTACGTTGGGTATATCAGACAGACTGTAGCTTCTAGGCCTATAGTGGCAAACCTATGGCATGAGTGCCAGTGATAGCATGCAAAATCTTTTTTTTTTTTTTGTGGCATGCAGAGGGTAGAGAAGAGGAGGAACAGGAACATGCCTGTTTCTCCTCCTTCCTGGCCATCCCAGACCTTCAGCTACCTCTGGATGTCCCACCTTGAAAATCCTCCCCCCCCCCCCAAATTCCGCCCTCCCCTCAGCACCAGGTAACATCTGTGCAGCATTGCCAGTTTCTGAGAAATTCCCAGGAATCCGAGAAATTTAAATAATTTCTTTCCAGGGATTTTGGCTGAATATTCTGCTAAATATTGGGGAATTCTGGGGATTTTGGATTTTGGTAAAACATTCCGGAGAATATCTTCGAGGCTTGTTAGCAACACTGCACCTGGTGCTGGAAGGCCTTTTAGTTTGGGCACTCAGTCCCTAGAAGGTTCGCCATCACTGTTCCAGGCCAAGTTGTACAATGTATCATACAGCTGAACTTTATTCAAAAATAAAGTGAGCTGAGAACTAAATTAACCAGCCTCCTCCTGCTCCTTGGCTCAAGGACATGGGAAAGAGGAAGGCTTTTGTTTTGGTACTTCTTAGAGAGAGACAGAGGCATGGCCCATTCCAGTTTTACAGCTGTACTCAGACTTCCCCCAGAGCAGAGTTTGTCCACATGTGCCAGGGAACAATGGTGGCTTCTAAGGCACATTCTCCCATTAGTTCAGGTCCTCCATGAAACATAGAAGGATAAGATCACAAGGGCCTTTGCTCTGAGGTCTTTTCTGCTGACAGAAATTCTTGTAATTCTTGTATGTCACTGAATGTAATGGCAATAGTTGTGACATGAACAACTACAAAATAAAAATGACATATTTTAAATTGCACTATCATATGCATAGCCTGCATGTATTTACATGTATATAGTTTTATATGGTTAAAATTTGGTAAGATGTGATATTTTAAAAGAAAATTTTAAAATATTTTATTTTTTTTAATTTTTAATTTTATTTTTTTAATAGAAAACCTGGGGCTTCTCCTTTCTCCTCCTACTTAGCCTCACTCCCCTCATGCCATCTCTTTTGCACAGTCCCAACATTTTAAAAGGATGCAGACAAATGCCGCAGGCAAACGCTACAGCTCATTCCTTCCATAAAGCAGATTTTGGGGGAACAGTGGTGTCACCCTCTTGAGGCTGTCAGTTGGTGTGGCCTGCATCCCCACACCCCCTAATGACATCCCTGTTCTAGGAAGCAGGTGACTTTATACAATCATAAAATATTAGACCAGGAAGTGATCAGAAAGGTGTTCTGGTCAAGTTCCCCACCATGCAGGGTCACACAACTAAAACACTCCTGAAAGATGCCCATCCAATCTCTGTTTAAAGACCTTCAAAGATGGAGATTCTACTACCTTCTGTAGATTTCCATTCCACTGTTGAACAGCTCTTAGAGTAAAGGTGTTCTTCCTAATGTTTGGGGGGGTGGGGGCGGATCTCTCTTCTTGTAGTTTGAATCCATTGGTTCATGTTCTAGTCTCTGGAGCAGCAGAAAACAAGCTCATTCTGTCTAGCATATGCCATATTTTCAGGTATTTAAATATAGCATCCATGTCATCTCTTTGTCTTCTGTTCTCGAAGCTAAATACTGTAAGCCCAGCTTTTTAAGTCACCCCTCATAAGCCTTGCTTTCCATACCTTTTGCCCATACCTTTGATAACTCTTGATTGTAGGAGAAGACCAGCAGATGACTTAATGAAGTGGGAAAATAATAGTTGGGATTAATTTAACTTTAGTAGGGAGAGGGGGGAGAAGAGGAAACAAGATGAAAAATAAGAGGGGATGGGCTCTAGTAAGTTAGTTATCCACCAACATGTTTTTTTTTAATAAAAACAAACAAACTTAAATGTCTGTATCCATTCTTTGTCGATTTCACTTGTCTTTATCAGTTACTTTTATTCTATTTCTGTATTACTCTGATTTCTTTTTAAATCAGAAATCTTTTCATGTGGTGAGTGTGCAATGGGTCTGGAATCCACGCCCCCCGGCCACTATGGCCAGAGACATGTGTTTACTGCCTTCTTGAAAGAGGCCAGCAGCCAATTAGATGTGGTGTTTCTTCCCCACATCAGGGAAGGGTTGGGGATGGAGCTGAGGCTATTTAAGCCAACACCACCCTTCCTTATCCCTCTTTGCATTTGTTGTCCCACCCTCCTGCCTCGACTTCATTGTGGCTGTGTTGGTCGTGTTAAGGGCCAGGTAGGATTTTTCTCCCCTTTCCAAGGGTTTTTCGCCTACCTCACACTGTTGTTCTGGGACTTGGAAAATTGGCTTAGGTGTGGACTTAAATAGGCGGTCACTGGCTGTTGATGCGGGGGAGATTAGTTGTCAGGTGAACACCTATGGCACCCGTTTGGGGTGAAGGTTAGGCTTTTTATACTTTCTCTTTAGGTCTTGTGACTAAGGAGAGAGGGAAAGAGACCTTCCTTGGGGCTGATCCGGGATATAACCCTCAAGTCAAGTCCTGTGAGTTGAGTGAGGAAATCTCAGGTTGGCGTTCCAGATGCGAGCTGGCCAGGGAGCAACCCAGTCATGGGTTTTTCCACAGAACTCAGGTGTTTCACCCAGGGGAAGCTGAGGAGGCTGTCTGAGGAATAGACCACCCACCACAGCTGCTCCCGCACCAGATTGCTCCCTTAAAATTTTATAGGTTTTCAAGAAGACAGTTAAATAGGCTAATTCAATAAAGTGGCCCATTTTACAACCCATATATGTGCCTGGTCTCTTATTTCAAGTTGGACAGGAAAAACTTGTGCCCCATGACAAGTGACTGTGACCTTGACTGATATCAACATTTTTGGCTCAGCTCTAATTATGATGTTTTCGTGAGCTGGCTGGGTGCAGATGTTGGCCTCTCCATAGCTGTGTTTGACATAGAAAATGACCATCGTCTTATGAACTGGCTCAGCATTTCCTCTTCCTGTCTGCCAGTTTGTTTTCTCCACTGCCAGCCCTGCCTGCTGGGTAGCTACATGATAAGGCATACCAGCAGGAACGGCATGTAGCTGCTTTGCTATACAGACATTAGGGTAGATAGCAAAATCTGTTTGTCTCCTGCCACTGACAATGTTTCTTCTTGGCTTGATGTACAGCATCGGAATAGGCTTAGCAGGGCTCCCAACAGAAGCCTGGCCATTAAAGTGACATTTTCCCTTAATCAGGGATTTCCTCCTACTAAGAACAGAGAGTCATTTGCTTCCTTGTTGTCCTGATTACAGCTCTGATCCAGAGACTCCCACTGACTCAAACAGGGTTTGGATCAAGGATAGAGAACATCTGATTGCATTGTTTGCAGGCAGCTCAGTTGGGGCTGAGTTGTGCTCATTTCCATTGTTTATGCTGGCTACTTTAAATGTTTTATGGCTTTAACAAATAAACAACAACAAAAATAAAAAAAATACACACTCACTTATATAAGATTATTTGATGGGGAACTGCACAGGCTGGAAAAACAGTTGGTTTCATTGGCTTTATAAAATTGTTTTGTTACGTTCATCCATTGGCACATTCCATCACAACATAACAAGTAGCACATGAAATGAACTGCAAACTGGAACTTAATGGCACGGGGGGGGGGGGTGTTATCACATGGATACACATTGGTGAACATGGAGAGATTCCCTCAGTACTTTAAATGTAAGAAATAGATTTCCAGCCTGAAAAAATACACCTACATATCTACCTGATGCCTATGCACAAAATGAAGTCTGGGTGTTTCTGGGCCCATATGACAAATTCTTGTCACTGAGAAGAGATAGAAGTAACACTCAGATATTATCTTGGCTAAAACAATTATGCCTATTTTGGCTAACTTCATTATATGGGAATCTTTGCTTGAATTATTTGTCCCTCTCTTTTCTTTTTCTTTTAAATGGAAATGTTGCCAGAGTTCATTTTGCCTGCAGAAACAATGGGAGGCAGTTTTAACTCACCTTCAGCATCATTTCTGCTGTAGTAAAAGCAGTAGTGAACTAGCAGAACTAGCAGCATGATACGAGTTTATTTTTTTAATGATCATTTAGTCTGTTCTGCTTTGATTGCTGTGAGTATGTGACTGTGTTACAAAGGGGAAAGAAATTAGACTAGTACATTTTGAACAACATACAAATGCACAATGAATCACAAAACCTTAGCTGGCACCTCAGCAGAGAGACCTTTTACAGGGGATGTCAAATTCTTGGCAGGCTATCCTATTGTACCAAAGTTCTTTGTCTTAACCAAAATCTTGGCAGCAGTGAGGGGCTTTCAGTGCCTGCCACATAATAATTTATAGTTAGAATCACAAAAATGATATAGGTGGAAGAGACCCCATGGGCCTTCCAGTCCAACTGCCTGCCATGCAGGAACTCACACTCAAAGCATCCCTGACAGATGGCCATCAGCCTCTGTTAAAAAACCTCCAAAGAAGGAGACTACCACACTCTGGGGGAGTGTATTCCACTGTCAAACAGCTCTTACTGTCAGAAAGTGCTTCCTAATGTTGAGGTGGAATCTCTTTTCATGTTTAAAAAAATCATTTGTGTGTGTGCCTGTGGATTGGCAAAATGGCATTACAGCAAAAAGTAAAATATTCTCCCTTTTTATTGCTGCAAGCAAACTTGCATGGCCCCTTTATCATGCCATGCATCTAGTTCCCAGGTAGCACCACATGGCTGCATTTCAGTCAAAAATAATGTTTGGAGATCTAGCCATAGAACCTCTGAATAACTTGTAGTCTGCACCTTAAATGCAGATTTCAGGGTAAGAATTGACATCTTTTTTCTGAGTAATGATGAGGAAAGATGTAGTGACAGAACCTGTAGGGTTTTTTATTTTAAAAAAACAGGTGAAATATGTCTCTCTCCTCATCTTATTTTCTCTTCCACTGGTAGAGCCTGCAACAGAGTTATTAAAACAAAACCTCTTCTTTGTTTTATTGAAAATACTTATACCTCAGATTTCTATATTTCTGCAAGAGAACAGGCTAAAGCTGCATCCACACAGCAGAAATAATCCAGTTTGACATTAACTGTCATGGCTCAATGCTATGGAATTCTGGGGATCCTAGTTTGTTATGGTACCAGAGCTCTCTGACAGAGAAGGCTAAATGTCTCAAAGAACTACACTTCACAGAATTCATTGGCATTGAGCAATGTCAATTAGAGTGATGTCAAGCTGGATACAGCCAATGGGAGCTATTGAGGCTTCTTTGTCAGAGCGCTTTGGTGCCACAACAAACTGCACATTTCTGCAGTGTGTTTTGGAACTAAGATGACATAGTACTTTAGTCTTTGGAAGAATTCATTCAGCATTATGCAGATTATTAAATATACAGTTTGAAACTATCAACACCTCAAACTCAGATGAAATAATTACTTGAAATTTATAATTTTATAAGCACAATTGTAAAGAATTTAGGTACATCTAGCTTTGTTTCAAATAATAAGGAAAGATACCAGTTTTAACGTTCATATGTCCACAAGATTTTATAGAACTCAGAAGAGCTTTGGAAGGAATCGGAAAAGAAGCTGACCATATAGTGTCTATTGCTCCCAAGTTGAGCGCATTGAGATGGGCTCAAATATACCCTTAAAAATTAACTGACCATATTAGGTACATTCACTGCCTTTTGCCCATCAAAAATGAGAACCTCAAAGTAGTATTAAATTCTCCTCCTTCTTTCTACCAGTATATCATCAGAGACATCTTTCTCAGGGGAGGAGATGAGGATTCCTTGGCTTCCCTGATGCAAATTGCCCTACAGCTGAGGATGGATGGATGGATGGATCTGTCTACATCTGGTTTTGTCAGTTTAGAAGTATTTAATCACAAGTCCTTTCAGTTCAAATTCCCCATCATTTTAGATTTTTTTAAAACACACACACACACACACACCAGTTTAATTAATTTTCACTTGCAACTTTCCCTTACATACACATATGTAGACATTTTTTCTCTCAAATATACAATTGTATACATATTTCCCTAACATACACAGTTTGTACACTTCCTTTCCTAATATACATCTTTGTGTTTCCACTATTCCCTAATAAATATCTTCATCTTATCTAAGCCAAGAAATACATATGAACTTCATAGGAGTGTACAGTCTGAAGAACAATGATGCTCCATTCTGTGCTTTAGTTTGGAAGTTCAAATTAGGTCTATTGTCTGATAAATGGAGACCAAAGGAATTTCACCTTCATCTGAATAGCTGAGAATTGCTTCCCCATCCTCCTGAAACCAGCTAAATGAGGCAAAGGGTAAGGCATGTTACCAGAGTATTTATTAATGCAGTAATCCTGTAGTTGAAAGAAAGGATCTTCTACTATTCTGGAACTGATATGCCTTTGAATACATGTTCGAAATGTTTTTACAGTTTTATTTGGGAGAGGGAAGGGACAACCCAGCCTGTCCCACATGAAGTAAAAGTTGGGGAAATGCTGACCTAAAGTCTATGAGTGTAGGTCTCTTCATAGACACATAAAGTTGGAAGAGATCTCAAGAGCCATCCAGCCCAACCCTCTGCCATGCAGGAATGTAGAATCAAACCAATGTTGACAGATCATCATCTAGTCTTTCTTTTGAAACCTCCAAAGAAGGATACTCCACCACACTCTGAGGCAGTGTATTCCTCTGTCAAACAGATCGTACCATCAGGAACATAATTTAGATGACACCCCCCCCCCCCACACACACAATAGTTTGAATCAATTGTTCCATGTCCTAGTCTCTGGAGCAGCAGAAAACTAGCTTTCTCTATCTTTACTATTACATCCTTGCAAATTTTTCATAGAATCATAGTCATAGAATTGGAAGAGACCTTAAGGGCCATCAAGTCCAACCCCCTGCAATGCAGGAATACACAATCAAAGCACCCCCCCACACACAGATGGTCAGGACTATACACTGATAAGAGCTATAGAAATGTAGTTGCTAGTGCTACCGCCACCACCATGTTCCTTCTGATGGCCCCAGTCATGGGTTTGGCCTGTGGTTTCCTACTCATATGTTTGGGCCCTGCAAGGTAAAATGGGGACAAGATTTGCCCTCCTTCAGTCTGCTGAGAATTCTCCTATTTCTGGATTAGCATGTGCACACTTGGATAAAACATGTAGTAGACTCTGTGTAACTCCTACATGCAATGTTTTTTAAAGCCTTGAAATGCAAGCTTGACATTTAGGGATGGAAAGAATATTCCAAAGAATGGTCCAAAATGGGTTTCTTGGATGAAGAGAATCCTAGATAGGTTAGAATCTTCACAATTCAGGACTTCTTGTGCTTGAAAAATGAACATCACCCCCCCTCCCCAGAAACCTCATTTTCTTTGCACAAAAACCATTGATTTCAATGCAAGAGAGTTATGATCTATGCAATTCCCTAATTTAATAAACCATGACCCATGGGATCCTTCCAGCAATATGATTCTATGTGCATTTTTTGAGGGGTAGATGTTAAATCCTTTACCACAGTTTTCACTGAGAAGGGTAAAATAGTAAAATTATTCATTGTTGCCTGTAAGAATGAAATTTATAAAGATTTACATCACTATCAATGACATGATTGAGCTAAATAAAGATAAATGGTAAAGTTGAATTGAATGTTGTTGACAATTATTGCTACTAGTTGCTAATCATGACTGATCTCTAAAGAATCCATGATGATGTATCAAAACAAAAAATTTCCACCTTAAATCAAAGAAGAAGAAAGAATTCATATTTGCTTATGCAATACTGCATTATAATTTTTTCTTCACAAATTGTGCCATGTCACCATTAAAATGCCATCTATGGTCCAAAACACACTGCAGAAGTAATCTAATTGAGATCATTTTAACTGTCCTGGCTCATTGCTACTAGGGAATTCTTGGAATTGTAGTTTATTGTAGCACCTGAGCCCTCTGACAGAGAAGGCTAAATGCATCACAAACTACAGTTCCCAGAATTCCCTAGCTTGAGCCAGGGCAATTAAAGCAGACTCAAGGGCGGGATACACACCGCCATTTAGTACGTATAGGATACATACTAGGGTTAGGAAGGGGCGGTGCTTCCGCACCCCCCTAACCCTAGTACGTATCCTATACGTACAAGATGGTGGCGCCCCTTCTACATGGGCGCCGCCATCTTTACGTACTGGACGCACAGTGTCCAGACGTGTCGCGGCGCCTATGACGTCGCGAGTCCGCGCCAGGCGCCTCGCGACGTCATAGATGCGCCGCAGAAAGAAGCTCCGAAATGGAGCTTCTTTTTTGCTCCGCGCGGGAGTCGCGCGGTTTGGCTGCTGCGGCTCCCGCACGGAGCAAATGGCGGCGGCGGGGGAGCGCCGCAAAGCGGTGGTTTGTACCCCGCCAATGTGGATTATTTGTAGAGTGTTTTTGTCCTCTGACCCTAAAAGTTATTCAATAATTCGCATTATTTCCTGCTGGCTATAGGACCTAGCACTAACTGGGAAAATCATTAGCCATCATGAATGGCTGCTAGTCTCTTTGGGTCTTTCATGTTGCACATCTGCCTTAATTGCCATTGAGAGAGCATGCATCTCCCAGTCACCTGCCAAATAGAATACTGTGTATAAATGGGGGGAAATGATTAGGTTTTCCACAGCATACATTCCTCCAGATGAAATTCAAGGTTGCCCCATAACCTATATGTTAAGACAGGCCTTCCACCTCAACCATCCCCTCCAAGTCTGATGAAAATCCATCCAGCAGTTTTCACATGGTGCTGTAACAAATGGACAAACAGACATAAACTCACTTTATTTTTGTAGATGAGTAAAAATGTTGCAATGAATGTACATTTGGATCCTGAATAAAGGCATGAAATGATTTATAAAACCATGAAGCTACTGCTATATTTATGCATGCATAGAACTCTGACTTATCCAAAGAGCTTTTCAAATTGCCTCCAAAATATTATTCAGGCTGCAAATTCCATTCTCATTTTCTGAATCCTTTTAAGTGTAAAAAAGAAATGTAATTCATACTCCCTTTTTTATTCTAACATTTCCATGCCTCCTTTTTTAAAAAAAGAAATAAAGCAGTCACAGAATAATTTAATATGAGATCATTATGTTGCTTCTCATTAAGCTAAAATTTCTCTCTATCTTTTAGCATTACCAAATATTTCAATTGTGTGTGTGTGTACCTCCAAATTGCCTGTCAACATATGATGACCCCGTGCATTTTTAACTAGACACCTTTACATTTGATCATGGCATGAGAAGTACATGGTTGACCATACCAATATTATAGTTAGTGTAGTGGGTGCCATACCTGAGGCAAGACTTTCTTTTGTGCTGTATTTCTATTGGATGCCGCTTTGGATTTGTGTTCATGCTGCGGAATCTTCTTATAATATGTAACACTTGGTATTTTTCCCCATACATTCAATCAAGTTGTTTGTAAAAAGCACAATAAAGAAGAAACACATCTTTCCCTCCTCCTACCTCTATTTTAGCTGCAGGAAATCAGATGGACTGTGCGATTGAATTATTGCAGTTCAAGGAAATGGAAACCTGCCACTTACTGATTCTTGAAGTCAAGCAACTTGTGCAATGCTCCTTTATTCAGACAGAGTGCTGGCTGGGAGACTACTGGTACAGCATGATAATTTCTGCTGCTTTTCAAGGCACTGACTTTAAATGTGTCTTAAGATACAATGAAATGCTTCTCTCTCTCCCCCCTCCCTCTCTCTTTCTCTCCGTGCTACCTACCCTACCTAATTCCAATAGAGCTCAGTTGTGTTTAGCAATGCTTTGCTTTTCAAGCACTTTACTGGCCCCAGGGATGCAAAACCTAGTGAAAAATAATTCTTGCAAGGCATTTGGGGACATAGAAGGGATAAAAAATGACCAAAAAAAATCTATCTTTTGATTTTAGAAGTGTTTTCATTAGAAGCAAAGAAAGTTCATACATTGTGGAGGAAAACCAATTGTACCTGATTGCAGAATGATGTATCTGTATGTGGATATTGATTACTCATATGGATGTCAACATTAAACCAAGATGTCAGGAACAAAACTTGCCTTTCCTAATATGCTTTAAATGAATTCCATCTGCCAGGACAGGTTGGGTTGAATCACTCGGTGGCAGAGATTAAAGAGCAAAGAAAGAGACCATGGTTGGAAACCTCATTATAATCAAAGAGCCTTCAAGTCATTTCTGACTTATGGAGACAAGGCAAGCCTATCGTGGAATTTTCTTGGCAAGTTTCTTCAGAAGGAGCTTGCCATTGTCATCTTCTGAGGTTGAGACAATGTGTCTTGCCCAACGTCACCCAGTAGGTTTCTGTGCTCAAGCAGGGATTCAAACACTGCTCTCCAGAGTCACAGTCCAACACTCAAACCACTAAACCATACTGGCTCTTACTAATAACCATAGCCACCAATTATTACACCATTAGACTTCTTGTTTCTAATTGCTTCTAATCTTTAAAAAAAATCTTCATTTGTCTTATCATTTAGAACCCACATTAATTTGGCCATTTGAGCTAACTGAGGAACCTTAACAATCCATTCTTTCATCATCACTGCTTCTGTCTGTTTCCAGGTTTGAGGAAACGATATTCTTGCTGGTGTTGTCATATACTGAATAAGTGATCCATATTTACTATCCAGTTATTTATCCATTGTTTGTTGTTATGTGCCTTCAAGTCATTTCTGACTTATGGTGACACTAAAGTGAACCTATCATGGATTTTTTCTGGAGCTGCGTGTGTGGACTCATCTAAGGTCACCCAGTGGGTTTCCATGGCCAAGTGGAAAATTGAACCATGGTCACCAGAATCGTAGTCCAATATTCAAACCACTAGAACACATTGGTTTTCATTCTTTATCCATAATAAGCAGGAAAACATTTCTAGTAACATTACAAAATCTAGCTTTATTATTTTTTTTATTAATGTATAAATCATAGATTAGAAACTTTTCACCTTTATACAAGTCCACCACATATGAAAAAAGGAGCCTTTCTTACCTTGACATCCCCAGTATTGACTTTAAACATTTTGAACAGCTTATTTGGGGGCTAGATACCATTTACACATCTTTCTTAATACTTTTGCTGGAACATTTATTTTTATTAGGATCAGGGACCCTATTCGAATCACCAACACTTATGTGATTCACTTATGCAGTCACACAGTGTTGATGTGATAGGGGTTTCTGAGAAAAGCAAAATGGCAGTGCCCTAACTGATGTTTGGCCTGCCTCTGTAGTGCTGCTGTCAGGACATGCCTGAATACTTTCCTAACACCATTCAAAATGCTGGTTAGTGTATTTAAAGATAAGAATTTTGGATAAGAATTCTGTTTCAAGTTACAAATTGGTTTGTATTTGAGATGAAAAGTTCTTGAGGTTTTCAAAGAAATGAATGTAGAAGGAAGCCATCCAAGCAAGTGGTTTGAATGCTCAACTAGATATGAGTCCCTGAATATTTATCCATGCTAATGTTTAATTAGATTTGTTGCTTCTTTTTTTTCCCCCTGACACACTCCATATCTTTAACAGCTAAATAGCAGGCAGGCACAAGCACAAGTTGTCCCTCCATGCTGAACTAGCTAAATCTATGAACTTCTGCCAGTGAGAATAGTGAGAATTTAATTTCAGATTATTTTTTATGAGAATTTACAAAAATGTTCAACTTGCTTCATATTCAGAAAGTAAAGAACATGAGATCTATTAATTTATTTTAAATTGAATATGGAAGAAAGTGAAATCAACAAATTTACCTGACATATTCCTTACTTGTTGGGGTCTTTTACAGAGGCCTGGTCCACATCCTAATGCCAACAGGGCAGTTGATAAGAACATAGAGGCTTCTTGATCATAACATCTGTGACAGTGGAATTCCCTCTCTTAAGACCTTATCCTGCCCCTTTATTACTTGCCATTACATACTTAGTGAAGACTATGGCGGTTTACTCACCGCCATTTAGTACGCGCTCCACGCGTCCTAGGGTTAGGAAGGGGTGTGCTAGGGTTAGGAAGGTCCTCACCTTCCTAACCGCCCTTCTCCCTAGGACGCAAGGAGCACGTACTAAATGGCAGCACCCATCCACATGGGCACTGCCACATTTACGTCTTGG
Organism: Sceloporus undulatus; assembly: GCF_019175285.1. Classification (NCBI taxonomy): domain Eukaryota; kingdom Metazoa; phylum Chordata; class Lepidosauria; order Squamata; family Phrynosomatidae; genus Sceloporus; species Sceloporus undulatus. The sequence continues at coordinate 220,636,141 of NC_056524.1, forward strand.
ACGCACAGCGTCCAGACGTGGCACGGCAGAAGTGACACTGCGAGAACACGCCTCGCGGCACCACTTCCGGGGGCCAAAAAGGAGTGCCATTTCGGCACTCCTTTTTAGCTGCGCTGGGAAGCCTTGCGGTCTGGCTGCTGGGGCTTCACGGCGCAGCTAATGGAGCCGGTGCCAGACCGCCCGCTTTTGGGCGGTCTGTAACACGCCTGAATAATTTGAACAGGTTTTCAGTAAGAATAGCTCTGTCCCTAATTCCATCACAGTTGCTAGTTTGGTTGAAACTGCTGGCTTTGGCTGTTGATCTTATCTTGCTCTAAGCTTTTATCATTTGTGTTTAATATTTATTATTTATTATGTTAGTTTTATCTTTACTTTTATTCCTTTTTGAATGCCACATCAAGAGCTTAAATTATCAATATAAGTTACAACAATATAACTTAATAACATTGAGGGATTCATGAAGCACAACTGCACATTCAGAAAGTTGGAGAGAACATTGGTCACCTCTTAGGGAAAGAGAATAGACAGTTGATTTACGGTAGTTTCCACTCTTTCTTGCAGCTAAGCAGCTGATGAACATATCCTTTAATGTAATGAGAGGGGCTATGCTTGCACAGCCTAGAATGCTGTGTGCGCATATAGCTGGAATATGTATGGGAATGGCTATAGAGATGGCTTTCACTTCTAGAGGATGACATGGTAACACAGAGTTCCAACACACTATATCCTTCATTTGTCATGTGCAGTGCTAATAAATCACAGTATAGTTATCCATCAACAAATACATGGATCATGTGAAAAACTGATCACCAACCTTACATTTGCCAAAATGGAGATATACCACCTGCATGACAGACTGCCAAGGGGTCCTTTTGGTCAGTTTATTTTATTTCAGCTTCTTCTGGGATCTAGCTTGATCCCCAAATAAACTGAAATTAAATAAATACTTGATGTTCTTATGTCAGTAGACAAAGCTGATTCAGCAAAGCCTCAACATTTCTAGGGCAAAGAAGTGCTTCACTGGTATAAATGTCATAAAATGAACAGAGATGAATGGAAGAGGTCCCATTACTTTTAAGTAAAGGGATAAAGAAGTTTCAGGTCAAGACTGTAACAAGTGTGATAAAATCCATGCATCTAACAAATGTGCCGCTTATGCTCAGACTTGTTGCGCTCATAATAAATCAAACTATTTCATAAGGATAAGCAGACAAAACAAAGGAAGAAAGGCAATGGAAAGAAACAAGGACATCTATCTTGTGAAGCACACCAATTCTTCTCTGTCATACAGACTAATAAAAGATGGCACAGAAAAGTGTTTGAAGCATTGGGTATTTCATGGAAGATTGTAAATGCATATTTTTTTAGATTGTTGTTAATGGCACTTTGGACTGGAAGTTATAATTTAAATGTACTTATCAAGGACGCCAGATCATATGTAATGTTGTTATATTGGTAGCTCAACTAAAATAATTTTGAAGTGATATGAATTAGTGAAATTGTGCAAGGAGGAATGGAAGACAAAAGCACAGTCTTCATAAGGAATTCCTGGTGCAGAATGAACCCAAACCTGCAGAACTGACATATGTACATGGTATGTACATTGTTAACAATGGACTGAATCCAGTGTTAGACCCAAGTAAATCAAGTCTCATTCATTTCAATCTACATAACTGAAACTGATGCTGGAATTAGTATTTATGAGGTACTTGTGAAATGCAAGTCCTTTCTAGAAATGTAGGCTACTAAGAAACTTTTTGACTTTTTATACACAAAGAAGAGGAAGTAGGGACAATACTACTGATCCATTGCTAACACTGCTCATTACCTTTATGCATATAGCTGAAAGTCTTCAAAGGGATACTATTGGTTCCTTGGAAGTGACCCTTTTCAAAACTTGTGTGCTTAAAATTTAGCATAGGGCCAGTAGTGCATGTAAAGTTTGGGAGCAAGACTGATGGCACATTCCCTTTCTCATTTTCTACATACATATATTACACTATGAATTACTGATAATTTGTGAGTTTCATTTTTCCAGTCCAAATGGACATTTTTTTGTTGTTGTATGATAGAAAGATTTCTCTTTTGAAAAGTTTCTCTTTTAAAAATCACTACTTGTTTTTGTTCTTGATGTTGCTGCTGATGCTTTTCCTATGTAGTGCAGTTGTTCTCATTGACTGCTTTAGCTTTTTCCTGCTGAATGAGTTGCATGGATAGTTCTGCTGAGTAGATGCTTATGTGTGGCATGTTGTCACCAAACATCATTAAATGACATTTCAAATAAATTCAATTTTGGCTATGTGAGGCCATCCAGCAAGTCAAACTGAGAATGGTGGCAAGTGTGGGGTGGTTAAGGAAATAAGAGAATTGTTCATTTATTTATTTATTTTGGTAAAGCATGTGGGGGAAAAAATCTCTAAGGCTTCATCCGCACTGCAGAAGTAATCCAGTTTGATACCACTTGAACTGTCATGCCTCAATGTTATGGACTTCTGTGAATGGTAGTTTTGGTGCCACAACAAGCTACCATTCTCAGAAACCCATAGCATTGAGCCATTGCCGTTCCAAATGTTGTCAAACAGGATTATTTCAGCAGTGCAGATGCAGCCTGAGTGAGCAACATTTTTGATACTATCAAAATAGTATCAGTGGAAACTGTGAACAGTTTCTTTTCCTACTAAAAGTGGACTGTGTTACACAAATGTTTCTGAGCTCTGTGATCACACAAATAACACTAGGAGTGTAGATAGTTTTTAATACTGTTCGATATTGTATGGGACAATGCAAAGAGTTATCTGTTGCAGACTACTGATACAATCACGAACTGAGGAGATGGGCTTCCACACACACACCACAATAATAAGGAACATGATAAGATAAATGAGTTGGATATAGCACAGCTTTAAAAAAGATAGCAAAATGATATCACAATAAAGGATCTGTTACCCAAGATTAAGCCTAAAGATTCAATTTCTATTCACCCTGTAAGTAATTGGGAACAAAAAGCAACGGTTATAAAGCTGTGGTTCTTTTGAGGTCTGAAGAGAAAAGCTACAGTAGATGATATTTTCAATTTAATATATGAAAAAGGACTTAGATTGTGGAAATAAAATTGAGCACAATTGCCAAAGAAATTTGAAGAAAGAACTAGTACAGAGTGGTGGACACTGTTGATATCTTTTAGCTATACTACATTAAAGAGGATCTCAGCAAAGAAAACTGAGAAAAATAATTAACTATATTTCTTTGTTTATAATAGAAAGCATATTTTAGTTAACAGTTTCAAGACTGTGACAGAATTTATAGTGGAATTTTATTTTAGATGGGATCTGGTTGTGATATGTGAGTATAGATGAAATTATGGTACCCTTGCTATGTATCTTAAAATATAAACTAACCTGAGGTTAAATATTTATTTGTGTATACAGTTGTCCCTCCATATTCGCTAGGGTTAGGGGAACAAGGCCCCTGTGAATATGGAAAAACCACAAATAACAAAAACACTGTTTTTACCTAAGAGGACACCTCTCTAGGAATCTCTGGGTCCTCCAGTGCAACTCTGTGGTCAATGTCCAACATACATTGACCATAGAATGGCACTGGAGTAGCTACAAATGGTCTTTCAGTGCAACTTATAGTTAAAGTTGACCACAGAGTTGCACTGGAAGACCTAGATATTCCTAGAGAGAAGATATTAATGAAATCCTGAATAATCAAATCTGCAAATATCAAAGCCGCAAATATGGAGGGATGACTGTATATGCTTTCACTTGTTTTTGTGACATTTTACAGTTGGAACAAAATATTCAGTTTACATATTATAGAAATAATGGTAAAGTAGTGAGTATTAGCTGTTGATATACAAATCAGTCGGCATACTAGCTTCTAATGAGTGGTCTGTTGAGAGGAGGTGAGTGTGCATTTGTAATATTTGAGCTAATTTGTGATTGGCTGGGAGTTAGAAGGTGAGCATTTGAAAACTGGTGTGACAGGAGGAAGTGATCAGTTGAGATTGGGGACTGGGGTGAGCAGACAGAATTAGTTAGGAGTTGGAAACACATGACATTATCACACAAGTCTAACAAAGTGGAATTTCAACAGGATAAAAGGATCTTTTTACAGTATTTATCACACAATGTCATGTCTCTCATATTGTTACTTTCCATTTAAATCATTGGTTCATAATCACTGCACCTTTTCATTGATGGGGAAAACCAATCAATGTTTCCTAATATTGCTGCTACTTCATGAGTATTCATGGTGCAATAGGTCCCTTTCGTTGCAATACTAATATGATGGCAGTCACATGGAATGAAAGGACATAATTCTCTTTCTCTCCTCTTTCCTCCCTCTCCCTCACTATTCCCAAGCAAATCAACTCTGTTTTAACTCTGTGCCTTCTGCCATTTATTTTTTTATTTAAAGGGTTTATACTCTGCCTTTCTCCCATAATGGGATTCAAGCTGGGTACAATGGGATTCAAGGTTGGTTTAATTTTTGTTTATTTCTGTTTATGTTTGCTGTGATTGTGTAATTAAGGCTAAATGATAAAATAATTTTCCATCATTTTCCAGCAATTATGGGATTGCTGCAAGAATAAAAATAAAAAAAATTTGAAAGCCACTCATGCCCTGAATAGGTGGGAGGATGGGGTTATGGAGCTGGTGTTGAAGAAACCATTGATTGACAAAGCAGCACACCATATGCTTCTCTGCATTAAAAAACCTTAATGCCTTTATTTCTCTTTTGTTTAAATAAAATAATTGGGTAACATCTTGTTGGTGGCATACAAGCATGCAATGCAGGTTTTCATGCATATATGCCTTTTTTTGGCAGTGTGGAAGGAAGTACAGTATTCACACTCATACACACCTTTGGGTAATAATAATAATAATAATAATAATAATAATAATAATAATAATAATAATAATAATAATAATAATAGGTTTTATTTATATACCGCCCAATCACTGGGAATCCGAGCGGTTTACAATAGAGGGGATAACAGACAGTTCCCTGCCCACAGGCTTACAATCTAAAAGACACGACACAAAAGGAGGAGGGAATGGTGAGGGGGGGAGGGAATCAGGTCCAGCATTCTTCTCTCCCTCTGAGGCCTGGACCAAGGCAGATGGACCGGAGGGAGGGCTCTTCTTCTTCAGGCTAGCCCCTGATGGTACTGGGCCAGCCTTCTCTCTCCCTCAGAGGCCGAACGATGACAGTTGGGGAGGGAGGAGCCTCCTTCTTCAGGCTAGCCCCTGATGGTACTGAGCCAGCCTTCTCTCTCCCTCAGAGGCCGAACGATGACAGTTAGGGAGGGAGGAGCCTCCTTCTTCAGGCTAGCCCCTGATGGTACTGGGCCAGCCTTCTCTCTCCCTCAAAGGCCTAACGATGACAGTTGGGGAGGGAGGAGCCTCCTTCTTCAGGCTAGCCCCTGATGGTACTGGGCCAGCCTTCTCTCTCCCTCAGAGGCCGAACGATGACAGTTGGGGAGGGAGGAGCCTCCTTCTTCAGGCTAGCCTGAAGGGTAGCCTTCAAGGCCCAGGGTACTGTTACAAATGTTTACTGGAGTGAGTGGGGAATTAGCAAGATCCTCCCTCTTGTTTTGCAGACAGGGCAGAGACTGGAGATAAGTTGCTGGAAAACTGCCTCCCCAGGTGGAAACAGCATGGCATAATGAGTGTGGAGCTTTACACTCTTGAATGGCAGGGAGAGCTGTAGGATTGGGAGAGGAGAATATTTTGATGCAGGTGCTGATGAATGAAATCACCTTTTCCTCAACTTTCTTGCAGGGTTTCTTCTGTCACCTGAGTACCCAAATGGCTATTGACCAAGGATGTCAGAACAGAAACTGAACATAAAACAGTGGAGCAAACATGGACTAACCACTGGTTCCAGAAAGGTTAGTTGCTTAAAGAAAACTCTGCAGAGAACTGGACAAGGTGGTAACAAGGATTTGAATTGTACTGCATTGCGAATGGAGAAGATAAGAAAGATGAGAGACTTCAGTCAGCACTATTTCTCCTTGTAGCAGACAAAGAAGCAAGAAAAGTATTTAATACTTTTCCATTTGTTGAAAATGCAGATAAGGAAACAATTCAAGTTTTGATTAATACATTTGAAGCATACTGTGCACCCCAAAGAAACATTATATATGAAAGACACAAATCTTTCACTAGAATTCAGAGTGAAGGAAGAAAGCATGGACCTTTATGTGAATGATTAAAGCATTAGCACAAACTTGTGAATTTAGGGAGATCTGTGAAGCCTGTATTAAATAAGGGCATAATGTGTGGAATAAGTTCAGATAGATTCAAAGTCAGATTACTAAAATTAATTTAACCCTGTAGGGTTTGTGAAAGGAAGATGTGAATAAAAAGCAATTTGAGATCTGGAAGCAACAGCTAGTCACAGAACAAGGATAGGCAACCTGATACTGACTAGATATTTTAGATTACAACTTCCAGGACCTCAGACTATTGACCATGATACCTGGTGGCTTAGGAGACTTGCAGTCCAAAACATGGGGGGAGGGCATCAGGCTGACAAGGAAAAAAGCTCCTTGCACACTTAAGTCAGGAGCAGATGGAGCCAAAAAATTGGATTACCTCTGGCATTTCCTGATTAGTGGGAAGAATGCACTGACTGCATCATAAAATTCCATAACAGGATGACCACTGATGGGCAATCTGCAGCCCCTTGTCCTTCCACTGCAAAGATGGACCCAGTGTCCTCTTGTAATGAAAAATCACACAAATCCACAATAACAGATAACTAAATTCTAGAGAAGGAACTGGAGGTGAAAAAAAAAGGAAACTGGAAATTTGCCACATCCAAAATAAAATCTATAAAAACCTTATCTCCCAAAAGATAAAAATTTGATGCAGCTAAAACAGAGGACAGTAGTGATATTCCAAATCAAGAGATGTAGGCTGATCTATAAGAGATTTCTAAGAATAGTTAGGTGGGGTACAGATCGCCAGAAAGAGGCGGCCGGGAGCCGCCTCTCTTTTCCGCATAGCCACGGCACAGCAACCAAATTGCGAGGTGCGACTACGCAGAAAGCAAAGGAGCTCTGAAAAGCGGCTCCTTTTAGTGCCACTGCAAACTGCCTGCAGCAGCACAAGCACATCGCTACTGCATGTGCCCATCTGGATGGCGCACAGCAGTGATGTCATTGCTATGCGCGACATGTATATGGCGCCGCACAGTGATGAAGTCCTGGTGATGTCCTAAGGTTGTGAGGCGTCTGGAAACGGTGGCCGGGGTCAACCCTAGCACATCGTCAGGACGTGCTAAAGGGCCTGTCTGTTCAGGGCCTTAGTTATCTAGGAAAGTTTATTTCAAAACATGGCAAAAGTGAAACTACATCATTTGCAGGCCCAAGATGTTGCCCTCCTGCTAGAACTGATGAAATGAAATTAGGAATTATACTAGTGTAACTGAGAGAAAGAAGTTAGTAGTATAAATTTTCTTAGACTAAGGGCCTGAGAAGATGCGAGAGGAAAGCCAGTTTACCTCCAGGGTTTACCAATTCTCAGGGAGAGTCCACTGACCACACATGTCAGCTCCCACAAAGGGCTGAACACCCACAGGTAGTCTGTACCACTCTCCCTCTTCTGTCAGAACAGACTAGTCGAATGAGGACATTCAAGGTTCAAGCTGCACTGTTCCATTATTGTTTTCTCTTCTTTCCCAAACAAATGCACATGTGCACACTGACGTGCAGCTAGCAGCCACCATTCACCGCACTTATCCTGCCCACCTGCCAGTCCATTTGACATCCTGTGCAACAGGTTGTCTGACTGCTCACTCAGTTGCACAAGCAACCGACTTTCCATATGGCCCATTGGTGTACACTGTCTTTCATTTCCACAGCACAATCATGGAGCTCCCCCCATACATTCTCTCTTCCCACCTACCCCTCATAGCTGCTGTTGAACTGGACATGGTTATGTATTATTCATGTATTATGTATTATTTATATATATTATGCTATTATTTTTTAGATTGTATGCCATGGGCAGATTTACTTTTATCTATTTTATTGTTTGTATGTACAGCATTGTGCAAATCTACAGTGCTATATAAATAAAGC
>NC_056524.1:220644248-220654197 GCF_019175285.1 Sceloporus undulatus
ATAATAATAATAATAATAATAATAATAATAATAATAATAATAATAATAATGTGGGATGAGGCCACATTTTATCCCTCATGTGGACAGTCCCCAAGTTTATTTCATCAGATGCTTCTGAGGTTGCATCTCATGAAATAGATTTAGGACTCTATCACAGCACTTTTTTTTCTCACAAAATGAAGCATGCCAGAGTATGCCAGTTTGAAAACATTCAGTATCACATTTTTCTTCAATCGCAAGGTTGTTCTGCTTTGGAAATTCACAGTCTCTTTCATACCAGCTCTGTAACCCTGTCTTCCATGCCTTTCTGCACATACATAACTTTGCCAACTTTATTTTTATTCCATTCCTTTCAGCTTTTTAATTTTTATTTTTGGTATAATTACACAATCACAGCAAAAATAAAAATATAAGAATGGAAAAGAATGGAGTATAAACAACCTCGGTCTACTTAGGAATAGCAAGAGAGAGAGGTGGGAAATCACATCCCATCATGTCATGTGACTGCCATCAGTAACTACTGCCAAAGAAGGAACCTGTTACACCAGGGGGACTGATGGAATAGGAGTGATATTAGGAGTCTATTGATGGGTTTTCCCCATCAATGAAAAAGGTTAGCTGCAGAAACAAAGAAAACGGAAAGCAGCAACTGAATAGACACAATGTTCTGGCCAAATACACTAATATCTTGCTTTAATTCTGACTTAGTGTCTTGTATAATAAAGTCTATAAGGTCCTGTGATAAAATCTATAAAAGCTTATGTTACCAAGTTCTTTCTCTAAATTAGTCTTGAAGATGCCACAAGATCCCTTTGCATACTGATCTGGATTAGTACAGCAATATCCTTGCATTCTACCACTAGCATAATTATGAAGAACTATTGTGAATATTGTCATCTCCCTTTCTCTAGACTCAGATATCTTCTTTTCTTCATTATACTCACTTTGAATGTTATACATAATCCTGAGCAACACACCTCTTAAAGCATATTGTTGAGAAGGAAAAATTGTAGAAAAGGATGACCCAAACAATCTAGAGGCTGAAGCACCTCTTCTATGAGGATAAGTACAGAGAGCAAGGGGGGGGGAGTGAGTAGCGAAGGATATATAATAGTAATATGTAAAATGCTGTGTTATGTGGAGAGCTGCATAGACATCCACTTTGTGGATAGAGAGAGATTTCTCCAATTCTAATAATAATAATAATAATAATAATAATAATAATAATAATAATATATTTATATACCGCTATTCCTACATAGATCATAGCGGTTTACAACATAAAATGATACAATTATAACAACATATATCCCCAACAGTATAAACAAACTACCCATACCAATTAAAAACGATACAAAATACTCTAAAAACCATTGTATTGCAACCATTAAAACCATACCATTACAACCATACCATTACAACCATACACAAAGTAGCTGGATCAAACAATATGCAACAAGGGAGAAGAGGATAGTATTAAGGCACATGGGGGAAAGCTTGACGAAAAAGAAAGGTCTTCAAATTTCTCCTAAATAAATCTAGAGAGGTGACAGAGCAGAGCTCGTCGGGCAGGGAGTTCCAAATCTACAGGGCCGAGATGGAAAATGCCCTCTGTGAAGATGAAGTATATCTTGACTTCGGAACTCTTAGTAGATGTTTTCCGCCCGATCTGAGAGTGCATGGCGGACTGTATGGGGAGAGGTGGTCCTCCAAGTACCCTGGGCCCAAGCCATTTAGGGCTTTATAGGTCATTACCAACACCTTGTATTGCGCCCGCAAGCGAATGGGCAGCCAATGTAGATCTTGCAATATAATAATAATAATAATAATAATAATAATAATAATAATAATAATAAAATTTTATTTATATACCGCCCTTCTAAAAATCAGGGCGGTGAACAACAGGAAATAACAATACAATTACACAAAACCAAATAAAATACGTTAAAAACAGTTCAATAAAAATAATAAAAATAACATGTCGGCAAAACGATGCTGACATGGGGGGGGGAGAATTACTGGTCAGGGTAAGCTAGTTCAAATAAATGGGTTTTTAACCCCTTCCTGAATTGAGGTAGGGAGGTGGCTGAGCAGAGCTCGAAGGGCAGCGTGTTCCAGAGGTTGGGGGCTGAGATGGAAAAAGCCCTCCTAGAGGTGGAATTATATTTCGCCTCTGGAACTCTTAACAGTAGCTGCCCTGACGATCAAAGTGCGTGGGGCGGATTGTACGGAGAGAGGCGGTCCTCCAGGTACCCTGGGCCCAAGCCATTTAGGGCTTTATAGGTAATTACCAACACCTTGTATTGCGCCCAGAAGCGGATAGGCAGCCAATGTAAGTCTTTAAGGACTGGTGTTATATGACTGGCCCTGGCAGTGCCAGTGACCAGACGGGCTGCCATATTCTGCACAAGTTGCAGCTTCCGGGTATGGTACAAGGGTTGCCCCATGTAGAGCGCATTGCAGAAATCCAAACGAGAGGTTACCAGGGCGTGTACAACAGTTTCAAGGCTAGTTATATGGCTATATGTTATATGGCTAGTCCTGGAACATCCAGTGACCAGCCTTGCTGCCATATTCTGAACCAATTGTAGCTTCCGGGTTTGGTACAAGGGTTGCCCCATGTAGAGCGCATTACAGAAATCCAACCAAGAGGTTACCAGAGCATGTACCACCATTTCCAGGTCCCCTTGGCCCAGGTAGGGTCGCAGCTGGCGTATCAGCCGAAGCTGATAACAGGTGCTCCTGACCGTCGCATCCACCTGAGATGTTAGGTGGAGCGACGAGTCCAGAAGCACCCCCAGACTGCGAACTGAGTCCTTCAAGGGGAGCGTGACTCCGTTCAGGACAGGTGGACAAATATCCTTCCCCGGGCCCGAGGAACCTATCACGAGTACTTCCGTTTTCTCTGGATTCAGGCTGAGTCTGTTTTCCCTCATCCAGCCCATTACCGACTCCAAGCAGGCATTTAGAGGAGAGATGCCATCCTTAGTTACTGCATCAGTCGGAGACACAGAGAAACATATTTGGGTGTCATCAGCGTATTGATAACACCGTGCCCCGTATGTCCGGATGATCTCTCCCAGCGGCTTCATGTAAATGTTGAATAGCATGGGGGATAAAATCGCTCCCTGAGGGACACCAGATGTAAGGGCCCTCTTATTGGAACGACAGTCCCCCAGCTGCACCATCTGGAATCTACCCAAGAGGTAGGAACGGAACCACTGGAGCGCAGTGCCCCTGATACCTAACTCCCTCAGGTGTTCCAGAAGGATACCATGGTCAATGGTATCAAAGGCCACTGAGATGTCCAAAAGCACCAACAGGGACACGCTACCCCTGTCCATGCCCAGACAGAGATCATCGACTAAGGCGACCATGGCAGTCTCAACTCCATAGCCCGCCAGAAAGCTGGTTTGAAATGGGTCTAGAAAATCCGTTTCATCCAAGATCCCTTGAAGCTGGAAGGCAACCACCCTCTTGATCACCTTCCCTAGAAAAGGCAGCAGCGAAACAGGCCGATAATTATTCCGAATCAGGGGGTCTAGGGAGGGCTTTTTTAGCAAAGGTTTTACAACGGCCATTTTTAAACTAGATGGAAACCGCCCTTCCCTGAAAGATGAATTAATAATACGGCGCAACATATCAGTTACAGCCATTCCTCCCTGAGCTGCCAGCCATGAAGGACAGGGATCGAGAGAGCATGTCATCTTCCTAACACTACAAAGAATCTTGTCCACATCCTCGGTACTTACTGACTCAAAATGATCCAGTTTAACAGAGTCTGCGGAAGCTCTGGAGACCTCTACTCTAGATTCTGAACAAATACTGGCATCGAGATCAGCCCTTATCTGAGAGATTTCATCCGCAAAGAAGTTGTTAAACTCATCACAGCAGGTCTTAGATGGTTCAAGAATAGGGTTAAAAGAGGGAGGCAATTGGGTAAGCTCCCTCACTACCCTAAACAGCTCTGCCGGACGCAACTCTGCGAATGCAATACGTGCAGCATAGAACGAGTGCTTGGCTGCACTTATTGCCACTCCATAGGCCTTCAGAAGGGACTCTAGGAGTGTCTTGTCCGATAAGTGCTGGTGTCTTCGCCAGTTGCGCTCTAGTCGTTGCATAGCTCGCTTCCTTTCCCTGAGGTCTTCAGTATACCAGGGTTTTTATTGGAAGCAGGCCAGAAAAGATGCTTGGTAGCGATGCTGTGTATAGCCCTAGAGAGATCTATATCCCAGGTGTTAGCCAGGGCATCAACAGAATCGCCGTCAGTTCCAACCATATAGCCCTCTAGGGCTTCTTGGAACCTTTTGGGTTCCATCAGCCTTCGAGGGTGGACCATCCTAATAGGTCCGCCACCCCCGGGAGGGATTTGGGTAGATGCCTTGAATTTTGCCTCGACCAGAAAATGATCCGTTCATGACAGGGCGGAGATATTAGTTACCTCTGCCCATGGAGTCTCCATGTCCATACAAAAGATAACATTGAGTGTATTACTGGCTGAATGCGTCGGTCCTGAGACCAATTGGGACAGGTCCATGGCAGTCATGGTATCCATGAACTCCCGAGCTGGACCATGGCTGGCCTCGAAGGGGATGTTGAGGTCCCCCAGGACAAGAAGCCTAGGGGACTCCAGCACCAGCTCCGAGACCAACTGTGTCAGCTCGGTCAGGGAGTCTGTTAGCGCACGGGGTGGCCGGTAGAACCTGAGGTCATCTTTTAAAATGAAATGTTGTGTTTACACTGTGCATAGTTAAATTATGGAATTCACAACAACATAATATTGTGATGTTAATCAAGTTGAATGGGTTGGAAAAAGCCATGGAGGATAAGGCTACTAACAGCTACTGGCCATGATAGCTATGGATCACCCTTCTGTAGGAGCCAGTATGCCTCTAAATACTAGTTGCTAGGGAATAAGGGCAGGAGGTTTTGATTATATTAATGTCCTGTTTATGGGCTTCTCAGACATCTGGTTGGTCACTGTATAAACAGAATGCTAAACTAGATGGGCATTTCGTTTGATCTAACCCTTCTTATGCTATGTTCAAAGACCTGTGCTTGGGAGCAATTAATTGTCTGCTGTGGACACTGTTTTAAATCAACAACAACAACAACATCAGCAACAACAACTAGTTACATAAAGTATAATGAAAGAAAAGTTAAATAGCGTATAAGGGAGTCAGCTATGGAAAAGAGGAGCTTGCAAAGATGTTTATTGACTGGGGATGTGCAGTCAATTTAATACAGTCATGTACCAGATGTCAAACCTTGAGAAATAAAAATCAAACAGAACCAGTTACCATCTGTCAAACTGCAGTATAGAAACCTGCAAAAGTGATGGAGCAGCATCTGACCCCAAGATCACAACTTGTTCAGACTGATGATGCAGCTGTCTATAGCAAGAACAAAAGAGACCTGCTAAGTACAAATAAAGTCTTGAGCAAGTGATTGATGAGATGGCTAAGAATGCAGATGTACCTACATCAGATATAGAGAAACAAGGGTCTCAAAACAGAATGAATGACACTGTTGCAATACACACTGCCAGTAAAATGTCATGGAAGGATTTTAATACTGAAATGACTGTATGACTGCATCAATAGGCAGAAGTGTTAAAAACAACAACAACACCCTATTGGATACAGAGAGTGATGTTTTCTTTAAAATGGGAGATGGAATATTAATAGAAACTAAAATCTTCCATGTGCAAATGTTCAATGGCTGAATCACTTCTAAAGAAACAAGCCAGTAACTGAGAGCTGGGGCGCATTCATTTTTTTTAAAAAAAGAAAGAATTTTATACCACTAAGTCATTTTTTAAAATATAAAATTTTGAGTCACAGGTATTACAGGGTAGCCTTTTGAAATGTATAACGAAATATTGTAAATAACATAAATACAGCTTAGAGTGAGATTTAATCATTTTTCAGTGCTCTCGGCAATGGCAAATCACCTCTGAGTTTTCTTTGCTTCTGTGAACCCTATGAAATTTATGGGGTCACCAGACTTGAAAGTACATACTACTACTAGAGTAGAACCATTTGAGTCAACGGAATTTACATTCCTTATCTTTAAATTACATCTCATTCATTTTAATGGGTCTGCTCTAACTACAGCTATGTCTGAATCTAAACATGATTGGTTCAGGAAAGTAAAAATGTGTTAAATGTATTGGATTTATACTTCCTGTTTGTTTGGGGGGGGGGGTTGCCTTGTTTTTCTAAGCTGGTGAGAGAAAAAGGAGGGGGGCAAGAGAGCAAGACAGACTTGCATTAGTCAGTGACAGATCTTCAAGGATGGGCAAAATAGTAGAGAGGAATGAATAGTGATGTTTTAAGACTGAAGTGTCAGGCCAGGCCAGAGCTGTCTTTATATGGCATTGGAGTCAAGAGTGGTGGGACACTTCCTCAATTTGTTTCTCAATGTAGTGCTGTTTTGCTTGAAAGGTTGTTGACAGCTGCCAACCTTGATGGATGGATTTCTGTGACTTTTTGTCAAAGTGATGATTGCTCATAAAGTCTCCTTTATTATTTTATCAGAGGAAGTTATATGCCACATATCGAAGGTGAAATTTCGATGATGGAGTCAAGGAACATAAGAGGAAAGGGGGAAGGAGGAAACTGTACTTCTTATTTTACAAAAGTAAAATGGTATTTCCAAATTTTGTTTCCTATAGATAGGAAAGAGTTGATGAAAGGGGCGATAGCTAGAGACCATTTTCTTCAAAGTAAGTTCCCTTTTGGCATACAAAAAAGCAGAGCCATTGAACACAGATTATTACCATTAATTACATTAACGTTGTTCTAAGTCAGACTCCTTCTGAGTTCCACTAAAGACAGGACTTCTTGACAACTCCAATGAGCTGAAACTGAACAGATAACACCCATACTGAAATTTCACATATTCTTCAGGAAGCAGTTTTACACCCAGTATTGGCTTGATCAAAGCTCCTATTAGGGTTAATCAGTAATACAGTTTGTTTGTCATGAGTTAGTGCCTCACCAGAAAGGACAGGGCTAGAATGGAAAATCCTTTCCATGTTTAAATAAGAACTGGTGTTGTTGTTGATGAAAAAGATAATACTATGGAAAAACCATCTGAGAGATATTCACCTTCATTGATTCACTAAAAAGGATGGTGTGGTTGCCAAAATTGCTACAGACATTTTTTTTAAAATTGAATTTTTTAATTTTTTCATTCTTTTAAAATTTTCTTTAAAATCATCATGTTTTAACCAAATATTCACAATGCATATGCAAATACATTTAGGTTGTACATATAATAATGTACTTTGAAGGTATCATTTCAATTTTGCTAGTTGTTACACTCAGTGCTATATGCGAATTATGCTTTATGAGTAACATTAGTGCAAAAAAGCATTGCTAAGGATTCCCTATGGTGGGAGATGAGTGTGCATGTGTGTGTGTGGGGGGGTGACACCATGAGTTACTGCACTGGTTGGCACCAACCCTAGGGATGCCAATGATACAGACTACAACAGTGGCTGCAGAGGGCAGGGCAGCATTGTGACAGAATTACATCTAGTTTTTTTTCCTTCTCCTAACCCTGTAAGATCAACCATCTAAGAGAAGGAAACTCTAATCAAACCTACAACCCAAGGACCTCGCTGCTACCGTCCATGCTTGTCAAGGCCTCAGCAGACGAATCTCTGGTTTAAAGTGTGAGGCCAGTTCTGTGCACGCTGTACTCCACCAGAAAAATCCATTGCACAGGTTAGAAAGGATACATCCAATCTCTGAAAAAGAACTGTAGCGATAGGCGAGGGACAAAATGGCAGGTGTAAAGATGCACTGGAAGCTGCAGACCCAACCCTGCATGCAGGCGGTTCAGGACTTTGGTCGCTTGAGACTGACTGGGGATGACAGTCTTGTTCGGCGGCATCCTGAATGACCAAGCAGCCTTTTTAAAGGAGAGCACTGCTTGCTCCATATGGAGAGGGGCCTAGAAAAGGTGGCCTAAAGAAAGCTCATCCCCAACAACCTGGTTGGCTAGCCGCAACCAACGGGCATCTTCTGATGCGGTCAAACAAAGACAAAGAGACAAAGGCACACACCAGCCTCCAAAGGTGCAAATAGACTAACGCTTGCATGCTGGAACATCAGAACCATGCAAGATTCTGCAGATAGCGGATGTCCTGAGCACCATTCTGCTCTAATAGCCCATGAACTGTCACGACTTAACATCGACATTGCTGCTCTTATTGAAGTTCGTCTCCATGAGGAAGGCAGCCTTAAAGAACATGATGTTGGCTACACACTCTACTGGTCGGGCAAACCCAAAATTGAAAAACATCTTTCAGGTGTAGGCTTCATGATCAAAAATTCCATTGCCTCCAAACTCGAAACCTTGCCAACAGGACACTCTGATCTCATTATCTCCTTACACCTCCCACATGCTGTTCTCTTCAGTATATATGCCCCAACTATGCAAGCCAACCTTTTGGAGAAAGACAAATTCTACTCAGACCTACGCCACCTCATACAAAAAGTCCTTGCAGAAGACAAAATCATTATCCTTGGTGACTTCAATGCCAGAGTAGGAAAGAACTTCGAAGCCTGGAAAGGTGTTTTAGGCAAGCATGGTGTTGGAAAGTGTAATGATAACGGACGCTTCCTGCTAGAGTTTTGTGCAGAACAGCAGCTGACTATTACAAACACCATCTTTCAGCAGAAAGATAGCCTGAAGACAACCTGGATGCATCCTCGATCCAAACACTGGCACCTCATTGACTATATCCTAGTGCGCCAGAGAAATATTCGCGATGTCTGTCATACCCGAGTGATGCCCAGTGCAGAATATCAAACAGATCATCGCCTCATAAGATGTAAACTAAATCTTCATTTTAAGTTTAAACCTAAGAGGGGTGGCATCCTAAAGATGAGACTCCAAGTCAACAATCTTCAACAAGCTGCCATAAGAGACAACTTCCATGCAAATTTGCAAACAAAACTTGAAGACCATCCTGTAGACTCTTCTCCTACAGTGCTTTGGCAACATATCAAAAACAGCATCCTGCAATCTGCTGAAGAATCCTTAGGGTTCTCCCTCAAGAAAAACCAAGACTGGTTTGATGAAAACAACCAAGAGATCCAGGAGCTGTTGGCAAAGAAGAGAACTGCTCACCAGGCACACCTCTCCCAGCCATCCTGCCATGCCAAAAAAGCAGCCGTTCACCTCGCATGTAGTCAACTCCAACAAAAACTCAGAGACATTCAGAACAAGTGGTGGATGAAATTAGCAGAAAAGACACAATGCTGTGCAGATCTGGGTGACTCCAGAGGATTTTATGAAGCTCTTAAAGCAGTGTTTGGACCTACATATCAGATCCAAAGCTCCCTATACAGTACAGATGGTCAAACACTAATTACAGATAAAGCTTCCATTCTGAACCGATGGGCTGAACATTTCCAAAGCCTCTTTAGTGCCAACCGAGTAGTCCAAGACTCAGCTATTCAACATATGACACAACAACTAATGAAGAAGAAATTGGATATAGCTCCCACTTTGGAAGAAAACGTTAAGGCCATACAGCAGATGCAAAATGGCAAAGCTGCCGGGATTGATGGAATTCCACCTGAAGCTTGGAAACAGGGAGGTCATGTACTCCATGCTAAACTCCACGAGCTCCTTGTGAGTTGCTGGGAAAAAGGCGAACTGCCATCAGATCTCAGAGATGCAGTCATCATCACCCTGTACAAGAAAAAAGGAGCAAAATCAGATTGCTCAAACTATCGAGGTATAACACTGCTCTCCATTGCTGGAAAAATCCTTGCAAGGATACTGCTGAACAGATTAGTCCCTGCTATTGCAGAAGAACTTCTTCCCGAAAGCCAGTGTGGCTTTAGAGCTAATAGGAGCACTACAGACATGGTATTTGCCCTTAGACAACAGCAAGAGAAATGTAGAGAGCAGAACAAAGGACTCTATG